>NC_092341.1:257132500-257215000 GCF_046630445.1 Rutidosis leptorrhynchoides
AAACACCTACAAACACTTTCATTCTTCAATTTTATTCATCTAATTGATCTCTCTCAAGTTCTATCTTCAAGTTCTAAGTGTTCTTCATAAATTTCAAAAGTTCTAGTTTCATAAAATCAAGAATACTTCCAAGATTGCAAGTTTACTTCCAAGTTTTCTAAATCCATTCCAAGTAATCATCCAAGATAAAGAAATCTTTGTTACTTACAGTAGGTTATATTTCTAATACAAGGTAATAATCATATTCAAACTTTAATTCAATTTCTATAACTATAACAATCTTATTTCGAGTGGAAATCTTACTTGAAATTGTTTTCGTGTCATGATTCTGCTTCAAGAACTTTCAAGCCATCCAAGGATCCTTTGACGCTAGATCTATTTTTCTCATTTCCAGTAGGTTTATCCAAGGAACTTGAGGTAGTAATGATGTTCATAACATCATTCGATTCATACATATAAAGCTATCTTATTCGAAGGTTTAAACTTGTAATCACTAGAACATAGTTTAGTTAATTCTAAACTTGTTCGCAAATAAAAGTTAATCCTTCTAACTGGAATTTTAAAATCAACTAAACACATGTTCTATATCTATATGATATGCTAACTTAATGATTTAAAACCTGGAAACACGAAAAACACCGTAAAACCGGATTTACGCCGTCGTAGTAACACCGCGGGCTGTTTTGGGTTAGTTAATTAAAAACTATGATAAAATTTGATTTAAAAGTTGTTATTCTGGAAAAATGATTTTTATTATGAACATGAAACTATATCCAAAAATTATGGTTAAACTCAAAGTGGAAGTATGTTTTCTAAAATGGTCATCTAGACGTCGTTCTTTCGACTGAAATGACTACCTTTACAAAAATGACTTGTAACTTATTTTTTCGACTATAAACCTATACTTTTTCTGTTTAGATTCATAAAATAGAGTTCAATATGAAACCATAGCAATTTGATTCACTCAAAACAGATTTAAAATGAAGAAGTTATGGGTAAAATAAGATTGGATAATTTTTCTCATTTTAGCTACGTGAAAATTGGTAACAAATCTATTCCAACCATAACTTAATCAACTTGTATTGTATATTATGTAATCTTGAGATACCATAGACACGTATACAATGTTTTGACCTATCATGTCGACACATCTATATATATTTCGGAACAACCATAGACACTCTATATGTGAATGTTGGAGTTAGCTATACAGGGTTAAGGTTGATTCCAAAATATATATAGTTTGAGTTGTGATCAATACTGAGATACGTATATATTGGGTCGTGGATTGATTCAAGATAATATTTATTGATTTATTTCTGTACATCTAACTGTGGACAACTAGTTGTAGGTTACTAACGAGGACAGCTGACTTAATAAACTTAAAACATCAAAATATATTAAAAGTGTTGTAAATATATTTTGAACATACTTTGATATATATGTATATATTGTTATAGGTTCGTGAATCAACCAGTGGCCAAGTCTTACTTCCCGACGAAGTAAAAATCTGTGAAAGTGAGTTATAGTCCCACTTTTAAAATCTAATATTTTTGGGATGAGAATACATGCAGGTTTTATAAATGATTTACAAAATAGACACAAGTACGTGAAACTACATTCTATGGTTGAATTATCGAAATCGAATATGCCCCTTTTTATTAAGTCTGGTAATCTAAGAATTAGGGAACAAACATCCTAATTGACGTGAATCCTAAAGATAGATCTATTGGGCCTAACAAACCCCATCCAAAGTACCGGATGCTTTAGTACTTCGAAATTTATATCATATCCGAAGGGTGTCCCGGAATGATGGGGATATTCTTATATATGCATCTTGTTAATGTCGGTTACCAGGTGTTCACCATATGAATGATTTTTATCTCTATGTATGGGATGTGTATTGAAATATGAAATCTTGTGGTCTATTGTTACGATTTGATATATATAGATTAAACCTATAACTCATCAACATTTTTGTTGACGTTTAAAGCATGTTTATTCTCAGGAGAATACTAAGAGCTTCCGCTGTTGCATACTAAAATAAGGACAAGATTTGGAGTCCATGTTTGTATGATATTGTGTAAAAACTGCTTTCAAGAAACTGATTTCGATGTAACATATTTGTATTGTAAACCATTATGTAATGGTCGTGTGTAAACAGGATATTTTAGATTATCATTATTTGATAATCTACGTAAAGCTTTTTAAACCTTTATTTATGAAATAAAGGTTATGGTTTGTTTTAAAAATGAATGCAGTCTTTGAAAAACGTCTCATATAGAGGTCAAAACCTCGCAACGAAATCAATTAATATGGAACGTTTTTAATCAATAAGAACGGGACATTTCAGTTGGTATCCGAGCGTTGGTCGTAGAGAACAAGAAATTTGCATTAGTGTGTCTTATCGAGTTTTTTAGGATGCATTAGTGAGTCTGGACTTCGACCGTGTTTTCTTTAAAAATGATTGCTTAACATTTTTGTTGGAAACTATATATTATTAACATGTATATATTATGTGATATATTAATCTCTTAACATGTTTGATATTGTGTGATAGATGTCTACCTCTAGCACAAATACCATTAACTCACCTAATAATAACAAAGAGTCGAATATATATTGAACTGATTCACAAGTTCCCGAAGAAGAACCGGAAGAAGAATCAGAACCGGAAGAAGAATCAGAACTGGAAGAGGAGGAACCGGAGGAGGAAATAGAACCGGTGGGGGAAATAATAAAACGGTTAAGTAAAAGAAAATCCTCAACCAACCGACCAAGGTTAATTATGGTCAATGGTGTTTCCGCCAAAGAAGCAAAATATTGGGAGGATTACCAATTCTCCGATGAATCGGATTCTGACGAGAATTCCGATGATGTTATAGAAATTACCCCAACTGAATTTAAAAAGGCAAAAGAAAATAATAAGGGAAAGGACATAAAAATAGAGAAATCTAATTCCAACCCCGATGAACTTTATATGTATCGTCAACCCCTGAAGCCCTTAAGTTGTAACAATGACCCGGGAACCTCTAAACCACCAGGTTTTTCTAAACCGTTGTGGAAAACGACAGCTCGTATTAGGGGAACATCATATATTCCTAGAAACTTGGCAAAACAAAACAAAACTGAAGAAGAAGAAATGAGCGAGTCGGAATAAGATAGTTGTATTCGTGTGGTGTAATATATGTAATATAGTGTGCTTATGCTTTATGATATATGTAAAAATTGCTTGTATTAATAAGTAAATTTTTTTATGAATCTAACTCTTGTCTATTTTACAGTTTAAAAACACAAAATGGATAGACAACCCAATATTTTAAGAGACCTACCCGGAGACATGATTGATGAAATCTTGTCTAGAGTCGGTCAGAATTCTTCGGCACAACTATTTACGGCGAAATCAGTTTGTAAGACATTCGAAGAACGTTCTAAGAATGTCTTGGTTTATAAGAGACTTTCGTTTGAAAGATGGGGGATATCACATTGGGAAACCCATAAGTTACGATGTGTTTACTTTGACGCATATATTGCGGGGAACCCAAATGCTATTTTACGCAACGGGTTAAGAAATTATTTTGACTCAATGTATCCGAATATAGGACTTCATGATTTAGAAAAAGCGGCTAACATGCAACATAAAGAAGCATGCTATGCTTACGGGTTAGTAATGTTCGCTTCTCACCAAAGTGAGAAAAAGAACATCGGGCTACAACTATTAAACAAAACGTTCCCACAAGTGACGGAGTCGGTAATTGGGGTAAGAAATGAGGTTTTTAGGTTATTACGAGACTGTTGGTCATTACGTAACCCTCGTCCCTTTGACGACGTTACAACACGCTGTCTTATCAATGGCCATAACGGTTATGTTCCACAAGACCAAGGATGGGAAGTAGTCCTAGTAAAACCAGAATGCATGACTTGTTTCTGGACATATGAATTACGTATCTTTATTGCCTTTGCTGAACGACTTGTGTACTAGCTAGAATTATCTTCACAACTATCTTGTATCAAAGTTATTGTGTGCTATATTTCATGCTTTATGTAAAATAAGCGGTATTGTAAGTTTGTAAAATATTGTATAAAAGTTTGAACGCGAAATATTATTATAATCAGTTTTTCATATAGAATTGTAGTAGTTGAATTGTATATTAGCTACTAAGTATGAACTTAACGGGTAGGTACTACCCGAATTTAAACTTATAAAACGCTAATATGAAGAAAAAGCTTTTATAAATGAGTTCATATTATGCTACGAAATACTATTAACTACTCTTAATATTCTTTATGATTAACTTGTTCCATTTGACTATTTTAAAGGAAATGGCACCGACTACTCCACACACCGTGAATATGAATGAAGAGGAATTCCGTACTTTTCTAGCTTCAAACATAGCCGCAGTACAGGCTGCGCTACATACCAAAAATAACCTTAGATCTAGCAGTACAGGAAATCGTGTAGGATGCACCTACAAAGAATTCACTGCCTGCAAACCTTTGGAATTTGATGGAACTGAAGGACCGATCGGATTGAAACGGTGGACCGAGAAGGTCGAATCGATGTTTGCCATAAGTAAGTGTACTGAAGAGGACAAAGTGAAGTACGCTACGCATACCTTCACAGGTTCTGCATTAACATGGTGGAATACCTATCTAGAGCAAGTGGGACAAGATGATGCGTACGCACTACCGTGGTCAGCATTCAAGCACTTGATGAACGAGAAGTACCGTCCCAGAACCGAGGTCAATAAGCTCAAGACAGAACTTAGAGGGTTACGAACCCAAGGATTTGATATTACCACGTACGAAAGACGATTCACAGAATTGTGCCTATTGTGTCCGGGAGCGTTCGAAGATGAGGAAGAGAAGATCGACGCGTTTGTGAAAGGAATCCCGGAAAGAATCCAAGAAGATATAAGTTCACACGAGCCCGCCTCCATACAACAGGCATGTAGAATGGCTCATAAACTAGTGAACCAGATTGAAGAAAGAATTAAAGAACAGACTACTGAAGAGGCCAATGTGAAGCAAGTCAAAAGAAAGTGGGAGGAAAACGGTGATAAGAATCACCAATACAACAACAGCAGCAATTACAACAATAATCGCAACAACTATCCTAACAATCGCAACATCAATCGCAACTACAACAAACGGCCCAACAACAACAACAACAATAACAATAGCAACTACAACAATCATCTTAACAACAATAATAACCGCAACAACAACAACAATCAGAAGCAACTATGCCAAAGGTGTGAAAGGTATCACTTGGGGTTCTGCACCAAATTTTGTAACAAGTGTAAAAGAAATGGTCATAGCGCGGCGAAGTGTGAGGTCTACGGACCAGGAGTTAACAGAACGAAAGGAACAAATGGTGTCGGAACGAGTAATGGCGGAGCAAGTAGTGTCGGAGCAAGTTATGCCAATGTAGTTTGTTATAAATGTGGAAAACCGGGCCACATTATTAGAAATTGCCCGAACCAGGAGAACACGAATGGACAAGGCCGCGGAAGAGTTTTCAATATTAATGTGGCAGAGGCACAGGAAGACCCGGAGCTTGTTACGGGTACGTTTCTTATTGACAATAAATCTGCTTACGTTTTATTTGATTCGGGTGCGGATAGAAGCTATATGAGTAGAGATTTTTGTGCTAAATTAAGTTGTCCATTGACGCCTTTGGATAGTAAATTTTTACTCGAATTAGCAAATGGTAAATTAATTTCAGCAGATAATATATGTCGGAATCGAGAAATTAAACTGGTTAGCGAAATATTTAAGATTGATTTGATACCAGTAGAGTTAGGGAGTTTTGATGTGATAATCGGTATGGACTGGTTGAAAGAAGTGAAAGCAGAGATCGTTTGTTACAAAAATGCAATTCACATTATACGAGAAAAAGGAAAACTCTTAATGGTGTACGGAGAAAAGGGCAACACGAAGCTACATCTTATTAGTAATTTGAAGGCACAAAAACTAATAAGAAAAGGTTGCTATGCTGTTCTAGCACACGTCGAGAAAGTACAAACTGAAGAAAAGAGCATCAATGAGGTTCCCATTGCAAAAGAATTTCCCGATGTATTTCCGAAAGAATTACCGGGATTACCCCCACATCGATCTGTTGAATTTCAAATAGATCTTGTACCAGGAGCTGCACCAATAGCTCGTGCTCCTTACAGACTCACACCCAGCGAGATGAAAGAACTGCAAAGCCAATTACAAGAACTTTTAGAGCGTGGTTTCATTCGACCAAGCACATCACCGTGGGGAGCTCCTGTTTTGTTTGTCAAGAAGAAAGATGGTACATTCAGGTTGTGTATCGACTACCGAGAGTTGAACAAACTTACCATCAAAAACCGTTATCCACTGCCAAGAATTGACGACTTATTTGATCAACTACAAGGCTCGTCGGTTTATTCGAAAATCGATTTACGTTCTGGATATCATCAAATGCGAGTAAAGGAGGATGATATTCCAAAAACTGCTTTTAGGACGCGTTATGGTCATTACGAGTTTATGGTTATGCCGTTTGGATTGACTAACGCACCAGCTGTAGTGACCCGAACTTTTCCATGTTTATATATATTAATTGAGATTGATATTTACATGACTAAATGTTTCCAATATGTTAAGCAATCAAACTTGTTAAGACTTGATTAATTGAAATATGTTTCATATAGACAATTGACCACCCAAGTTGACCGGTGATTCACGAACGTTAAAACTTGTAAAAACTATATGATGACATATATATGGATATATATATATAGTTAACATGATACTATAATAAGTAAACATATCATTAAGTATATTAACAATGAACTACATATGTAAAAACAAGACTACTAACTTAATGATTTTTAAACGAGACATATATGTAACGATTATCGTTGTAAAGACATTTAATGTATATATATCATATTAAGAGATATTCATACATGATAATATCATGATAATATAATAATTTAAAATCTCATTTGATATTATAAACATTGGGTTAACAACATTTAACAAGATCGTTAACCTAAAGGTTTCAAAACAACACTTACATGTAACGACTAACGATGACTTAACGACTCTGTTAAAATGTATATACATTTAGTGTTTTAATATGTATTCATACACTTTTGAAAGACTTCAATACACTTATCAAAATACTTCTACTTAACAAAAATGCTTACAATTACATCCTCGTTCAGTTTCATCAACAATTCTACTCGTATGCACCCGTATTCGTACTCGTACAATACACAGCTTTTAGATGTATGTACTATTGGTATATACACTCCAATGATCAGCTCTTAGCAGCCCATGTGAGTCACCTAACACATGTGGGAACCATCATTTGGCAACTAGCATGAAATATCTCATAAGATTACAAAAATATGAGTAATCATTCATGACTTATTTACATGAAAACAAAATTACATATCCTTTATATCTAATCCATACACCAACGACCAAAAACACCTACAAACACTTTAATTCTTCAATTTTCTTCATCTAATTGATCTCTCTCAAGTTCTATCTTCAAGTTCTAAGTGTTCTTCATAAATTCTACAAGTTCTAGTTACATAAAATCAAGAATACTTTCAAGTTTGCTAGCTCACTTCCAATCTTGTAAGGTGATCATCCAACCTCAAGAAATCTTTGTTTCTTACAGAAGGTTATCATTCTAATACAAGGTAATAATCATATTCAAACTTTGGTTCAATTTCTATAACTATAACAATCTTATTTCAAGTGATGATCTTACTTGAACTTGTTTTCGTGTCATGATTCTGCTTCAAGAACTTCGAGCCATCCAAGGATCCGTTGAAGCTAGATCCATTTTTCTCTTTTCCAGTAGGTTTATCCAAGGAACTTAAGGTAGTAATGATGTTCATAACATCATTCGATTCATACATATAAAGTTATCTTATTCGAAGGTTTAAACTTGTAATCACTAGAACATAGTTTAGTTAATTCTAAACTTGTTCACAAACAAAAGTTAATCCTTCTAACTTGACTTTTAAAATCAACTAAACACATGTTCTATATCTATATGATATGCTAACTTAATGATTTAAAACCTGGAAACACGAAAAACACCGTAAAACCGGATTTACGCTATATATATATATATATATATATATATATATATATATATATATATATATATATATATATATATATATATAGTCGTAGTAACACCGCGGGCTGTTTTGGGTTAGTTAATTAAAAACTATGATAAACTTTGATTTAAAAGTTGTTATTCTGAGAAAATGATTTTTATTATGAACATGAAACTATATCCAAAAATTATGGTTAAACTCAAAGTGGAAGTATGTTTTCTAAAATGGTCATCTAGACGTCGTTCTTTCGACTGAAATGACTACCTTTACAAAAACGACTTGTAACTTATTTTTCCGACTATAAACCTATACTTTTTCTGTTTAGATTCATAAAATAGAGTTCAATATAAAACCATAGCAATTTGATTCACTCAAAACGGATTTAAAATGAAGAAGTTATGGGTAAAACAAGATTGGATAATTTTTCTCATTTTAGCTACGTGAAAATTGGTAACAAATCTATTCCAACCAAAACTTAATCAACTTGTATTGTATATTATGTAATCTTGAGATACCATAGACACGTATACAATGTTTCGACCTATCATGTCGACACATCTATATATATTTCGGAACAACCATAGACACTCTATATGTGAATGTTGGAGTTAGCTATACAGGGTTGAGGTTGATACCAAAATATATATAGTTTGAGTTGTGATCAATAATGAGATACGTATACACTGGGTCGTGGATTGATTCAAGATAATATTTATCGATTTATTTCTGTACATCTAACTGTGGACAACTAGTTGTAGGTTACTAACGAGGACAGCTGACTTAATAAACTTAAAACATCAAAATATATTAAAAGTATTGTAAATATATTTTGAACATACTTTGATATATATGTATATATTGTTATAGGTTCGTGAATCAACTAGTGGCCAAATCTTACTTCCCGACGAAGTAAAAATCTGTGAAAGTGAGTTATAGTCCCACTTTTAAAATCTAATATTTTTGGGATGAGAATACATGCAGGTTTTATAAATGATTTACAAAATAGACACAAGTACGTGAAACTACATTCTATGGTTGAATTATCGAAATTGAATATGCCCCTTTTTATTAAGTCTGGTAATCTAAGAATTAGGGAACAGACACCCTAATTGACGCGAATCCTAAAGATAGATCTATCGGGCCCAACAAGCCCCATCCAAAGTACCGGATGCTTTAGTACTTCGAAATTTATATCATATACGAAGGGTGTCCCGGAATGATGGGGATATTCTTATATATGCATCTTGTTAATGTCGGTTACCAGGTGTTCACCATATGAATGATTTTTATCTCTATGTATGGGATGTGTATTGAAATATGAAATCTTGTGGTCTATTATTATGATTTGATATATATAGGTTAAACCTATAACTCACCAACATTTTTGTTGACGTTTTAAGCATGTTTATTCTCAGGTGATTATTAAGAGCTTCCGCTGTTGCATACTTAAATAAGGACGAGATTTGGAGTCCATGCTTGTATGATATTGTGTAAAAACTGCATTCAAGAAACTTATTTTGTTGTAACATATTTGTATTGTAAACCATTATGTAATGGTCGTGTGTAAACAGGATATTTTAGATTATCATTATTCGATAATCTACGTAAAGATTTTTAAACCTTTATTGATGAAATAAAGGTTATGGTTTGTTTTAAAATGAATGCAGTGTTTGAAAAACGTCTCATATAGAGGTCAAAACCTCGCAACGAAATCAATTAATATGGAACGTTTTTAATCAATAAGAACGGGACATTTCAGTTGGTATCAGAGCGTTGGTCTTAGAGAACCAGGATTTTGCATTAGTGTGTCTTATCGAGTTTGTTAGGATGCATTAGTGAGTCTGGACTTCGACCGTGTTTACTTGAAAAATGATTGCTTAACAAATTTTGTTGGAAACTATATATTTTTAACATGTGAATATTATGTGATATATTAATCTCTTAACGCGTTTGATATTATGTGATAGATGTCTACCTCTAGAACAAGTCCCATTGACTCACCTAATAATAATGAAGAGTTAAATGTAAATTGGAATGATTCGTGGACTGATTCACAAGTTCCCGAAGAGGAACCAGAAGAAGAGTCGGAACCGGAAGAAGAATCGGAACCGGAAGAAGAATCGGAACCGGATGAAGAAATAGAACCGGTGGGGGAAATAATAAAACGGTTAAGTAAAAGAAAATCCTCAACCAACCGACCAAGGTTAATTATGGTCAATGGTGTTTCCGCTAAGGAAGCAAAATATTGGAAGGATTACCAATTCTCCGATGAATCGGATTCTGACGAGAATTCCGATGATGTTATAGAAATTACCCCAACTGAATTTAAAAAGGCAAAAGAAAATAATAAGGGAAAGGGCATAAAAATAGAGAAATCTAATTCCAACCCCGATGAACTTTATATGTATCGTCAACCCCCGAAGTCCTTAAGTTGTAACAATGACCCGGGAACCTCTAAACCACCAGGTTTTTCTAAACCAATGTGGATAACGACGGCTCGTATTAGGGGAACATCATATATCCCTAGAAACTTGGCAAAACGAACCAAAACCGAAGAAGAAGAAGAAACAAGCGAGTCGGAATAAGATAGTTGTATTCGTGTGGTGTAATATATGTAATATAGTGTGCTTATGCTTTATGATATATGTAAAAATTGCTTGTATTAATAAGTATTTTTTTTATGAATCTAACTCTTGTCTATTTTACAGTATAAAAACACAAAATGGATAGACAACCCAATATTTTAAGAGACCTACCCGGAGACATGATTGATGAAATCTTGTCTAAAGTCGGTCAGAATTCTTCGGTACAACTATTTAAGGCGAGATCAGTTTGTAAGAAATTCGAAGAACGTTCCAAGAATGTCTTAGTTTATAAGAGACTTTCATTTGAAAGATGGGGGATATCACATTGGGAAACCCATAAGTTACGATGTGTTTACTTTGACGCATATATTGCGGGGAACCCAAATGCTATTTTACGCAACGGGTTAAGAAATTATTTTGACTCAATATATCCGAATATTGGACTTCGTGATTTAGAAAAAGCGGCTAACATGCAACATAAAGAAGCATGTTATGCTTACGGATTAGTAATGTTCGCTTCTCACCAAAGTGAGAACAAGAACATCGGGCTACAACTATTAAACAAAACGTTTCCACAAGTGACGGAGTCGGTAATTGGGGTAAGAAATGAGGTTTTTAGATTGTTATGGGACTGTTGGACATTACGTAACCCTCGTCCCTTTGACGACGTTACAACACGCTGTCTTATCAACGGCCATAACGGTTATGTTCCACAAGACCAAGGATGGGAAGTAGTCCTAGTAAAACCAGAATGCATGACTTGTTTCTGGACGTATGAATTACGTGTCTTTATTGCCTTTGCTGAACGACTTGTGTACTAGCTAGAATTATCTTCACAACTATCTTGTATCAAAGTTATTGTGTGCTATATTTCATGCTTTATGTAAAATAAGCGGTATTGTAAGTTTGTAAAATATTGTATAAAAGTTTGAACGCGAAATATTATTATAATCAGTTTTTCATATAGAATTGTAGTAGTTGAATTGTATATTAGATACTAAGTATGAACTTAACGGGTAGGTACTACCCGAATTTAAACTTATAAAACGCTAATATGAAGAAAAAGCTTTTATAAATGAGTTCATATTATGCTACGAAATACTATTAACTACTCTTAATATTCTGTATGATTAACTTGTTCCATTTGACTATTTTGAAGGAAATGGCACCGACTACTCGACACACTGTGAATATGAATGAAGAGGAATTCCGTACTTTTCTAGCTTCAAACATAGCCGCAGTACAGGCTGCGCTACATACCAACAATAACCTTGGATCTAGCAGTACAGGAAATCGTGTAGGATGCACCTACAAAGAATTCACTGCCTGCAAACCTTTGGAATTTGATGGAACCGAAGGACCGATCGGATTGAAATGGTGGACCGAGAAGGTCGAATCGGTGTTTGCCATAAGTAAGTGTACTGAAGAGGATAAAGTGAAGTACGCTACGCATACCTTCAAAGGTTCTGCGTTAACATGGTGGAATACCTATCTAGAGCAAGTGGGACAAGACGATGCATACGCACTACCGTGGTCAGCATTCAAGCACTTGATGAACGAGAAGTACCGTCCCAGAACCGAGGTCAATAAGCTCAAGACAGAACTTAGAGGGTTACGAACCCAAGGATTTGATATTACCACGTACGAAAGACGATTCACATAATTGTGCCTATTGTGTCCGGGAGCATTCGAAGATGAGGAAGAGAAGATCGACGCGTTTGTGAAAGGATTACCGGAAAGAATCCAAGAAGATATAAGTTCACACGAGCCCACCTCCATACAACAGGCATGTAGAATGGCTCACAAACTAGTGAACCAGATTGAAGAAAGAATTAAAGAACAGACTGCTGAAGAGGCCAATGTGAAGCAAGTCAAAAGAAAGTGGGAGGAAAACGGTGATAAGAATCACCAATACAACAACAACAGTAATTACAACAATAATCGCAACAATTATCCCAACAATCGCAACATCAATCGCAACTACAACAAACGGCCCAACAACAACAACAACAACAACAACAGCAGCTACAACAATCATCCCAACAACAATAATAACCGCAACAACAACAACAATCAGAAGCAGCTATGCCAAAGGTGTGAAAAGTATCACTCGGGGTTCTGCACCAAATTTTGCAACAAGTGTAAAAGAAATGGTCATAGCGCAGCGAAGTGTGAGGTCTACGGACCAGGGGTTAATAGAACGAAAGGAACAAATGGTGTCGGAACGAGTAATGGCGGAGCAAGTAGTGTCGGAGCAAGTTATGCCAATGTAGTTTGTTATAAATGTGGAAAACCGGGCCACATTATTAGAAATTGCCCGAACCAAGAGAACACGAATGGACAAGGCCGCGGAAGAGTTTTCAATATTAATGCGGCAGAGGCACAGAAAGACCCGGAGCTTGTCACGGCTACGTTTCTTATTGACAATGAATCTGCTTACGTTTTATTTGATTCGGGTGCGGATAGAAGCTATATGAGTAGAGATTTTTGTGCTAAATTAAGTTGTCCATTGACGCCTTTGGATAGTAAATTTTTACTCGAATTAGCAAATGGTAAATTAATTTCAGCAGATAATATATGTCAGAATCGAGAAATTAAACTAGTTAGCGAAACATTTAAGATTGATTTGATACCAGTAGAGTTAGGGAGTTTTGATGTGATAATCGGTATGGACTGGTTGAAAGAAGTGAAAGCAGAGATCGTTTGTTACAAAAATGCAATTCGCATTATACGAGAAAAAGGAAAACCCTTAATGGTGTACGGAGAAAAGGGCAACACGAAGCTACATCTTATTAGTAATTTGAAGGCACAAAAACTAATAAGAAAAGGTTGCTATGCTGTTCTAGCACACGTCGAGAAAGTACAAACTGAAGAAAAGAGCATCAATGATGTTCCCATTGCAAAAGAATTTCTCGATGTATTTCTGAAAGAATTACCGGGATTACCCCCACATCGATCCGTTGAATTTCAAATAGATCTCGTACCAGGAGCTACACCAATAGCTCGTGCTCCTTACAGACTCGCACCCAGCGAGATGAAAGAACTGCAAAGCCAATTACAAGAACTTTTAGAGCGTGGTTTCATTCGACCAAGCACATCACCGTGGGGAGCTCCTGTTTTGTTTGTCAAGAAGAAAGATGGTACATTCAGGTTGTGTATCGACTACCGAGAGTTGAACAAACTTACCATCAAGAACCGCTACCCACTACCGAGAATCGACGACTTATTTGATCAACTACAAGGCTCGTCTGTTTATTCAAAGATTGACTTACGTTCCGGGTATCATCAAATGCGGGTGAAAGAAGATGATATTCCAAAGACTGCTTTCAGAACACGTTACGGTCATTACGAGTTTATGGTCATGCCGTTTGGTTTAACTAATGCACCAGCTGTGTTCATGGACCTTATGAACCGAGTGTGTGGACCATACCTTGACAAGTTTGTCATTGTTTTCATTGATGACATTCTTATTTACTCAAAGAATGACCAAGAACACGGTGAACATTTGAGAAAGGTGTTAGAAGTATTGAGGAAGGAAGAATTGTACGCTAAGTTTTCAAAGTGTGCATTTTGGTTGGAAGAAGTTCAATTCCTCGGTCACATAGTGAACAAAGAAGGTATTAAGGTGGATCCGGCAAAGATAGAAACTGTTGAAAAGTGGGAAACCCCGAAAACTCCAAAACACATACGCCAGTTTTTAGGACTAGCTGGTTACTACAGAAGGTTCATCCAAGACTTTTCCAGAATAGCAAAACCCTTGACTGCATTAACGCATAAAGGGAAGAAATTTGAATGGAAGGATGAACAAGAGAAAGCGTTTCAGTTATTGAAGAAAAAGCTAACTACGGCACCTATATTGTCATTTCCTGAAGGGAATGATGATTTTGTGATTTATTGTGACGCATCAAAGCAAGGTCTCGGTTGTGTATTAATGCAACGAACGAAGGTGATTGCTTATGCATCTATACAATTGAAGATTCACGAGCAAAATTATACGACGCATGATTTGGAATTAGGCGCGGTTGTTTTTGCATTAAAGACTTGGAGGCACTACTTATATGGGGTCAAAAGTATTATATATACTGACCACAAAAGTCTTCAACACATATTTAATCAGAAACAACTGAATATGAGGCAGCGTAGGTGGATTGAATTGTTGAATGATTACGACTTTGAGATTCGTTACCACCCGGGAAAGGCAAATGTGGTAGCCGATGCCTTGAGCAGGAAGGACAGAGAACCCATTCGAGTAAAATCTATGAATATAATGATTCATAATAACCTTACTACTCAAATAAAGGAGGCGCAACAAGGAGTTTTAAAAGAGGGAAATTTAAAGGATGAAATACCCAAAGGATCGGAGAAGCATCTTAATATTCGGGAAGACGGAACCCAGTATAGGGCTGAAAGAATTTGGGTACCAAAATTTGGAGATATGAGAGAAATGGTACTTAGAGAAGCTCATAAAACTAGATACTCAATACATCCTGGAACGGGGAAGATGTACAAGGATCTCAAGAAACATTTTTGGTGGCCGGGTATGAAAGCCGATGTTGCTAAATACGTAGGAGAATGTTTGACGTGTTCTAAGGTCAAAGCTGAGCATCAGAAACCATCAGGTCTACTTCAACAACCCGAAATCCCAGAATGGAAATGGGAAAACATTACCATGGATTTCATCACTAAATTGTCAAGGACTGCAAGTGGTTTTGATACTATTTGGGTAATAGTTGATCGTCTCACCAAATCAGCACACTTCCTGCCAATAAGAGAAGATGACAAGATGGAGAAGTTAGCACGACTGTATTTGAAGGAAGTCGTCTCCAGACATGGAATACCAATCTCTATTATCTCTGATAGGGATGGCAGATTTATTTCAAGATTCTGGCAGACATTGCAGCAAGCATTAGGAACTCGTCTAGACATGAGTACTACCTATCATCCACAAACTGATGGGCAGAGCGAAAGGACGATACAAACGCTTGAAGACATGCTACGAGCATGTGTTATTGATTTCGGAAACAGTTGGGATCGACATCTACCGTTAGCAGAATTTTCCTACAACAACAGCTACCATTCAAGCATTGAGATGGCGCCGTTTGAAGCACTTTATGGTAGAAAGTGCAGGTCTCCGATTTGTTGAAGTGAAGTGGGGGATAGACAGATTACGGGTCCGGAGATTATACAAGAAACTACCGAGAAGATCATCCAAATTCAACAACGGTTGAAAACCGCCCAAAGTCGACAAAAGAGCTACGCTGACATTAAAAGAAAAGATATAGAATTTGAAATTGGAGAGATGGTCATGCTTAAAGTTGCACCTTGGAAAGGCATTGTTCGATTTGATAAACGAGGGAAATTATATCCAAGGTATATTGGACCATTCAAGATTATTGATCGTGTCGGACCAGTAGCTTACCGACTTGAGTTACCTCAACAACTAGCGGCTGTACATAACACTTTCCACGTCTCGAATTTGAAGAAATGTTTTGCTAAAGAAGATCTCACTATTCCGTTAGATGAAATCCAAATTAACGAAAAACTCCAATTCATCGAAGAACCCGTCGAAATAATGGATCGTGAGGTTGAAAGACTTAAACAAAACAAGATACCAATTGTTAAGGTTCGATGGAATTCTCGTAGAGGACCCGAGTTCACCTGGGAGCGTGAAGATCAGATGAAGAAGAAATACCCGCATCTATTTCCAGAAGATTCGTCAACACCTTCAACGGCTTAAAATTTCGGGACGAAATTTATTTAACGGGTAGGTACTGTAGTGACCCGAACTTTTCCATGTTTATATATATTAATTGAGATTGATATTTACATGACTAAATGTTTCCAATATGTTAAGCAATCAAACTTGTTAAGACTTGATTAATTGAAATATGTTTCATATAGACAATTGACCACCCAAGTTGACCGGTGATTCACGAACGTTAAAACTTGTAAAAACTATATGATGACATATATATGGATATATATATATAGTTAACATGATACTATAATAAGTAAACATATCATTAAGTATATTAACAATGAAATACATATGTAAAAACAAGACTACTAACTTAATGATTTTTAAACGAGACATATATGTAACGATTATCGTTGTAAAGACATTTAATGTATATATATCATATTAAGAGATATTCATACATGATAATATCATGATAATATAATAATTTAAAATCTCATTTGATATTATAAACATTGGGTTAACAACATTTAACAAGATCGTTAACCTAAAGGTTTCAAAACAACACTTACATGTAACGACTAACGATGACTTAACGACTCAGTTAAAATGTATATACATTTAGTGTTTTAATATGTATTCATACACTTTTGAAAGACTTCAATACACTTATCAAAATACTTCTACTTAACAAAAATGCTTACAATTACATCCTCGTTCAGTTTCATCAACAATTCTACTCGTATGCACCCGTATTCGTACTCGTACAATACACAGCTTTTAGATGTATGTACTATTGGTATATACACTCCAATGATCAGCTCTTAGCAGCCCATGTGAGTCACCTAACACATGTGGGAACCATCATTTGGCAACTAGCATGAAATATCTCATAAGATTACAAAAATATGAGTAATCATTCATGACTTATTTACATGAAAACAAAATTACATATCCTTTATATCTAATCCATACACCAACGACCAAAAACACCTACAAACACTTTCATTCTTAAATTTTCTTCATCTAATTGATCTCTCTCAAGTTCTATCTTCAAGTTCTAAGTGTTCTTCATAAATTCTACAAGTTCTAGTTACATAAAATCATGAATACTTTCAAGTTTGCTAGCTCACTTCCAATCTTGTAAGGTGATCATCCAACCTCAAGAAATCTTTGTTTCTTACAGAAGGTTATCATTCTAATACAAGGTAATAATCATATTCAAACTTTGGTTCAATTTCTATAACTATAACAATCTTATTTCAAGTGATGATCTTACTTGAACTTGTTTTCGTGTCATGATTCTGCTTCAAGAACTTCGAGCCATCCAAGGATCCGTTGAAGCTAGATCCATTTTTCTCTTTTCCAGTAGGTTTATCCAAGGAACTTAAGGTAGTAATGATGTTCATAACATCATTCGATTCATACATATAAAGTTATCTTATTCGAAGGTTTAAACTTGTAATCACTAGAACATAGTTTAGTTAATTCTAAACTTGTTCGCAAACAAAAGTTAATCCTTCTAACTTGACTTTTAAAATCAACTAAACACATGTTCTATATCTATATGATATGCTAACTTAATGATTTAAAACCTGGAAACACGAAAAACACCGTAAAACCGGATTTACTCCGTCGTAGTAACACCGCGGGCTGTTTTGGGTTAGTTAATTAAAAACTATGATAAACTTTGATTTAAAAGTTGTTATTCTGAGAAAATGATTTTTATTATGAACATGAAACTATATCCAAAAATTATGGTTAAACTCAAAGTGGAAGTATGTTTTCTAAAATGGTCATCTAGACGTCGTTCTTTCGACTGAAATGACTACCTTTACAAAAACGACTTGTAACTTATTTTTCCGACTATAAACCTATATTTTTTCTGTTTAGATTCATAAAATAGAGTTCAATATGAAACCACAGCAATTTGATTCACTCAAAACGGATTTAAAATGAAGAAGTTATGGGTAAAACAAGATTGGATAATTTTTCTCATTTTAGCTACGTGAAAATTGGTAACAAATCTATTCCAACCAAAACTTAATCAACTTGTATTGTATATTATGTAATCTTGAGATACCATAGACACGTATACAATGTTTCGACCTATCATGTCGATACATCTATATATATTTCGGAACAACCATAGACACTCTATATGTGAATGTTGGAGTTAGCTATACAGGGTTGAGGTTGATTCCAAAATATATATAGTTTGAGTTGTGATCAATACTGAGATACGTATACACTGGGTCGTGGATTGATTCAAGATAATATTTATCGATTTATTTCTGTACATCTAACTGTAGACAACTAGTTGTAGGTTACTAACGAGGACAGCTGACTTAATAAACTTAAAACATCAAAATATATTAAAAGTGTTGTAAATATATTTTGAACATACTTTGATATATATGTATATATTGTTATAGGTTCGTGAATCAACCAGTGGCCAAATCTTATTTCCCGACGAAGTAAAAATCTGTGAAAGTGAGTTATAGTCCCACTTTTAAAATCTAATATTTTTGGGATGAGAATACATGCAGGTTTTATAAATGATTTACAAAATAGACACAAGTACGTGAAACTACATTCTATGGTTGAATTATCGAAATTGAATATGCCCCTTTTTATTAAGTCTGGTAATCTAAGAATTAGGGAACAGACACCCTAATTGACGCGAATCCTAAAGATAGATCTATCGGGCCCAACAAGCCCCATCCAAAGTACCGGATGCTTTAGTACTTCGAAATTTATATCATATCCGAAGGGTGTCCCGGAATGATGGGGATATTCTTATATATGCATCTTGTTAATGTCGGTTACCAGGTGTTCACCATATGAATGATTTTTATCTCTATGTATGGGATGTGTATTGAAATATGAAATCTTGTGGTCTATTATTATGATTTGATATATATAGGTTAAACCTATAACTCACCAACATTTTTGTTGACGTTTTAAGCATGTTTATTCTCAGGTGATTATTAAGAGCTTCCGCTGTTGCATACTTAAATAAGGACGAGATTTGGAGTCCATGCTTGTATGATATTGTGTAAAAACTACATTCAAGAAACTTATTTTGTTGTAACATATTTGTATTGTAAACCATTATGTAATGGTCGTGTGTAAACAGGATATTTTAGATTATCATTATTCGATAATTTACGTAAAGATTTTTAAACCTTTATTGATGAAATAAAGGTTATGGTTTGTTTTAAAATGAATGCAGTCTTTGAAAAACGTCTCATATAGAGGTCAAAACCTCGCAACGAAATCAATTAATATGGAACGTTTTTAATCAATAAGAATGGGACATTTCACCAGCTGTGTTCATGGACCTTATGAACCGAGTGTGTGGGCCATATATTGACAAGTTTGTCATTGTTTTCATCGATGACATACTTATTTACTCAAAGAATGATCAAGAGCACGAAGAACATTTGAGAAAAGTGCTAGAAGTATTGAGGAAAGAAAAACTGTACGCTAAGTTTTCAAAGTATGTATTTTGGTTGGAAGAAGTTCAATTCTTCGGTCACATAGTGAACAAAGAAGGTATTCAGGTGGATCCAGCAAAGATCGAAACCGTTGAAAAGTGGGAAACCCCGAAAACTCCGAAACACATATGCCAGTTTTTAGGACTAGCTGGTTACTACAGAAGGTTCATCCAAGACTTTTCCAGAATAGCAAAACCCTTGACTGCATTAACTCATAAAGGGAAGAAATTTGAATGGAAGGATGAACAAGAGAAAACATTTCAGTTATTGAAGAAAAAGCTAACTACGGCACCTATATTGTCATTGCCTGAAGGGAATGATGATTTTGTGATTTATTGTGACGCATCAAAGCAAGGTGTCGGTTGTGTATCAATGCAACGAACGAAGGTGATTGCTTATGCGTCTAGACAATTGAAGATTCACGAACAAAATTATACGACGCATGATTTGGAATTAGGCGCGGTTGTTTTTGCATTAAAGACTTGGAGGCACTACTTATATGGGGTCAAAAGTATTATATATACCGACCACAAAAGTCTTCAGCACATATTTAATCAGAAACAACTGAATATGAGGCAGCGTAGGTGGATTGAATTGTTGAATGATTACGAATTTGAGATTCGTTACCACCTGAGGAAGGCAAATGTGGTAGCCGACGCCTTGAGCAGGAAGGACAGAGAACCTGAAATGTCCCGTTCTTATTGATTAAAAACGTTCCATATTAATTGATTTTGTTGCGAGGTTTTGACCTCTATATGAGACGTTTTTCAAAGACTGCATTCATTTTAAAACAAACCATAACCTTTATTTCATCAATAAAGGTTTAAAAAGCTTTACGTAGATTATCAAATAATGATAATCTAAAATATCCTGTTTACACACGACCATTACATAATGGTTTACAATACAAATATGTTACAACAAAATAAGTTTCTTGAATGCAGTTTTTACACAATATCATACAAGCATGGACTCCAAATCTCGTCCTTATTTAAGTATGCGGCAGCGGAAGCTCTTAATAATCACCTGAGAATAAACATGCTTAAAACGTCAACAAAAATGTTGGTGAGTTATAGGTTTAACCTATATATATCAAATCATAATAATAGACCACAAGATTTCATATTTCAATACACATCCCATACATAGAGATAAAAATCATTCATATGGTGAACACCTGGTAACCGACATTAACAAGATGCATATATAAGAATATCCCCATCATTCCGGGACACCCTTCGGATATGATATAAATTTCGAAGTACTAAAGCATCCGGTACTTTGGATGGGGCTTGTTGGGCCCGATAGATCTATCTTTAGGATTCGCGTCAATTAGGGTGTCTGTTCCCTAATTCTTAGATTACCAGACTTAATAAAAAGGGGCATATTCGATTTCGATAATTCAACCATAGAATGTAGTTTCACTTACTCGTGTCTATTTTGTAAATCATTTATAAAACCTGCATGTATTCTCATCCCAAAAATATTAGATTTTAAAAGTGGGACTATAACTCACTTTCACAGATTTTTACTTCGTCGGGAAGTAAGACTTGGCCACTGGTTGATTCACGAACCTATAACAATATATACATATATATCAAAGTATGTTCAAAATATATTTACAACACTTTTAATATATTTTGATGTTTTAAGTTTATTAAGTCAGCTGTCCTCGTTAGTAACCTACAACTAGTTGTCCACAATTAGATGTACAGAAATAAATCGATAAATATTATCTTGAATCAATCCACGACCCAGTGTATACGTATCTCAGTATTGATCACAACTCAAACTATATATATTTTGGAATCAACCTCAACCCTGTATAGCTAACTCCAACATTCACATATAGAGTGTCTATGGTTGTTCCGAAATATATATAGATGTGTCGACATGATAGGTCGAAACATTGTATACGTGTCTATGGTATCTCAAGATTACATAATATACAATACAAGTTGATTAAGTTATGGTTGGAATAGATTTGTTACCAATTTTCACGTAGCTAAAATGAGAAAAATTATCCAATCTTGTTTTACCCATAACTTCTTCATTTTAAATCCGTTTTGAGTGAATCAAATTGCTATGGTTTCATATTGAACTATATTTTATGAATCTAAACAGAAAAAGTATAGGTTTATAGGCGGAAAAATAAGTTACAAGTCGTTTTTGTAAAGGTAGTCATTTCAGTCGAAAGAACGACGTCCAGATGACCATTTTAGAAAACATACTTCCACTTTGAGTTTAACCATAATTTTTGGATATAGTTTCATGTTCATAATAAAAATCATTTTCTCAGAATAACAACTTTTAAATCAAAGTTTATCACAGTTTTTAATTAACTAACCCAAAACAGCCCGCGGTGTTACTACGACGGCGTAAATCCGGTTTTACGGTGTTTTTCGTGTTTCCAGGTTTTAAATCATTAAGTTAGCATATCATACAGATATAGAACATGTGTTTAGTTGATTTTAAAAGTCAAGTTAGAAGGATTAACTTTTGTTTGCGAACAAGTTTAGAATTAACTAAACTATGTTCTAGTGATTACAAGTTTAAACCTTCGAATAAGATAGCTTTATATGTATGAATCGAATGATGTTATGAACATCATTACTACCTTAATTTCCTTGGATAAACCTACTGGAAAAGAGAAAAATGGATCTAGCTTCAATGGATCCTTGGATGGCTCGAAGTTCTTGAAGCAGAATCATGACACGAAAACAAGTTCAAGTAAGATCATCACTTGAAATAAGATTGTTATAGTTATAGAAATTGAACCAAAGTTTGAATATGATTATTACCTTGTATTAGAATGATAACCTACTGTAAGAAACAAAGATTTCTTGAGGTTGGATGATCACCTTACAAGATTTTAAGTGAGCTAGCAAACTTGAAAGTATTCTTGATTTTATGAAACTAGAACTTTTGGAATTTATGAAGAACACTTAGAACTTGAAGATAGAAGTTGAGAGAGATCAATTAGATGAAGAAAATTTAAGAATGAAAGTGTTTGTAGGTGTTTTTGGTCGTTGGTGTATGTATTAGATATAAAGGATATGTTATTTTATTTTCATGTAAATAAGTCATGAATGATTACTCATATTTTTGTAATTTTATGAGATATTTCATGCTAGTTGCCAAATGATGGTTCCCACATGTGTTAGGTGACTCACATGGGCTGCTAAGAGCTGATCATTGGAGTGTATATACCAATAGTACATACATCTAAAAGCTGTGTATTGTACGAGTACGAATACGGGTGCATACGAGTAGAATTGTTGATGAAACTGAACGAGGATGTAATTGTAAGCATTTTTGTTAAGTAGAAGTATTTTGATAAGTGTCTTGAAGTATTTCAAAAGTGTATGAATACATATTAAAACACTACATGTATATACATTTTAACTGAGTCGTTAAGTCATCGTTAGTCGTTACATGTAAATGTTGTTTTGAAACCTTTAGGTTAACGATCTTGTTAAATGTTGTTAACCCAATGTTTATAATATCAAAAGAGATTTTAAATTATTATATTATCATGATATTATGATGTACGAATATCTCTTAATATGATATATATACATTAAATGTCGTTACAACGATAATCGTTACATATATGTCTCGTTTCAAAATCATTAAGTTAGTAGTCTTGTTTTTACATATGTAGTTCATTGTTAATATAATTAATGATATGTTTACTTATCATAATATCATGTTAACTATATATATAACCATATATATGTCATCATATAGTTTTTACAAGTTTTAACGTTCGTGAATCACCGGTCAACTTGGGTGGTCAATTGTCTATATGAAACCTATTTCAATTAATCAAGTCTTAACAAGTTTGATGGCTTAACATGTTGGAAACACTTAATCATGTAAATATCAATCTCAATTAATATATATAAACATGGAAAAGTTCGGGTCACTACAGTACCTACCTGTTAAATAAATTTCGTCCCGAAATTTTAAGCTGTTGAAGGTGTTGACGAATCTTCTGGAAATAGATGCGGGTATTTCTTCTTCATCTGATCTTCACGCTCCCAGGTGAACTCGGGTCCTCTACGAGCATTCCATCAAACCTTAACAATTGGTATCTTGTTTTGCTTAAGTCTTTTAACCTCACGATCCATTATTTCGACGGGTTCTTCGATGAATTGAAGTTTTTCGTTGATTTGGATTTTATCTAACAGAATAGTGAGATGTTCTTTAGCAAAACATTTCTTCAAATTCGAGACGTGGAAAGTGTTATGTACAGCCGCGAGTTGTTGAGGTAACTCAAGTCGGTAAGCTACTGGTCCGACACGATCAATAATCTTGAATGGTCCAATATACCTTGGATTTAATTTCCCTCGTTTACCAAATCGAACAACGCCTTTCCAAGGTGCAACTTTAAGCATGACCATCTCTCCAATTTCAAATTCTATATCTTTTCTTTTAATGTCAGCATAGCTCTTTTGTCGACTTTGGGCGGTTTTCAACCGTTGTTGAATTTGGATGATCTTCTCGGTAGTTTCTTGTATAATCTCCGGACCCATAATCTGTCTATCCCCCACTTCACTCCAACAAATCAGAGACCTGTACTTTCTACCATAAAGTGCTTCAAACGACGCCATCTCAATGCTTGAATGGTAGCTGTTGTTGTAGGAAAATTCTACTAACGGTAGATGTCGATCCCAACTGTTTCCGAAATCAATAACACATGCTCGTAGCATGTCTTCAAGCGTTTGTATCGTCCTTTCGCTCTGTCCATCAGTTTGTGGATGATAGCCAGTACTCATGTCTAGACGAGTTCCTAATGCTTGCTGTAATGTCTGCCAGAATCTTGAAATAAATCTGCCATCCCTATCAGAGATAATAGAGATTGGTATTCCATGTCTGGAGATGACTTCCTTCAAATACAGTCGTGCTAACTTCTCCATCTTGTCATCTTCTCTTATTGGCAGGAAGTGTGCTGATTTGGTGAGACGATCAACTATTACCCAAATAGTATCAAAACCACTTGCAGTCCTTGGCAATTTAGTGATGAAATCCATGGTAATGTTTTCCCATTTCCATTCCGGGATTTCGGGTTGTTGAAGTAGACCTGATGGTTTCTGATGCTCAGCTTTGACCTTAGAACACATCAAACATTCTCCTACGTATTTAGCAACATCGGCTTTCATACCCGGCCACCAAAAATGTTTCTTGAGATCCTTGTACATCTTCCCCGTTCCAGGATGTATTGAGTATCTGGTTTTATGAGCTTCTCTAAGTACCATTTCTCTCATATCTCCAAATTTTGGTACCCAAATCCTTTCAGCCCTATACCGGGTTCCGTCTTCCCGAATATTAAGATGCTTCTCCGATCCTTTGGGTATTTCATCCTTTAAATTTCCCTCTTTTAAAACTCCTTGTTGCGCCTCCTTTATTTGAGTAGTAAGGTTATTATGAATCATTATATTCATAGATTTTACTCGAATGGGTTCTCTGTCCTTCCTGCTCAAGGCATCGGCTACCACATTTGCCTTCCCCGGGTGGTAACGAATCTCAAAGTCGTAATCATTCAATAATTCAATCCACCTACGCTGCCTCATATTCAGTTGTTTCTGATTAAATATGTGTTGAAGACTTTTGTGGTCGGTATATATAATACTTTTAACCCCATATAAGTAGTGCCTCCAAGTCTTTAATGCAAAAACAACTGCGCCTAATTCCAAATCATGCGTCGTATAATTTTGTTCGTGAATCTTCAATTGTCTAGACGCATAAGCAATCACCTTCGTTCGTTGCATTAATACACAACCGAGACCTTGCTTTGATGCGTCACAATAAATCACAAAATCATCATTCCCTTCAAGCAATGACAATATAGGTGCCGTAGTTAGTTTTTTCTTCAATAACTGAAACGCTTTCTCTTGTTCATCATTCCATTCAAATTTCTTCCCTTTATGCGTTAATGCAGTCAAGGGTTTTGCTATTCTGGAAAAGTCTTGGATGAACCTTCTGTAGTAACCAGCTAGTCCTAAAAACTGGCGTATGTGTTTCGGAGTTTTCGGGGTTTCCCACTTTTCAACAATTTCTATCTTTGCCGGATCCACCTTAATACCTTCTTTGTTCACTATGTGACCGAGGAATTGAACTTCTTCCAACCAAAATGCACACTTTGAAAACTTAGCGTACAATTCTTCCTTCCTCAATACTTCTAACACCTTTCTCAAATGTTCACCGTGTTCTTGGTCATTATTTGAGTAAATAAGTATGTCATCAATGAAAACAATGACAAACTTGTCAAGGTATGGTCCACACACTCGGTTCATAAGGTCCATGAACACAGCTGGTGCATTAGTTAAACCAAATGGCATGACCATAAACTCGTAATGACCGTAACGTGTTCTGAAAGCAGTCTTTGGAATATCATCTTCTTTCACCCGCATTTGATGATACCCGGAATGTAAGTCAATCTTTGAATAAACAGACGAGCCTTGTAGTTGATCAAATAAGTCGTCGATTCTCGGTAGTGGGTAGCGGTTCTTGATGGTAAGTTTGTTCAACTCTCGGTAGTCGATACACAACCTGAATGTACCATCTTTCTTCTTGACAAACAAAACAGGAGCTCCCCACGGTGATGTGCTTGGTCGAATGAAACCACGCTCTAAAAGTTCTTGTAATTGGGTTTGCAGTTCTTTCATCTCACTGGGTGCGAGTCTGTAAGGAGCACGAGCTATTGGTGCAGCTCCTGGTACAAGATCTATTTGAAATTCAACGGATCGATGTGGGGGTAATCCCGGTAATTCTTTCGGAAATACATCGGGAAATTCTTTTGCGACGGGAACATCATTGATGCTCTTTTCTTCAGTTTGTACTTTCTCGACGTGTGCTAGAACAGCATAGCAACCTTTTCTTATTAGTTTTTGTGCCTTCAAATTACTAATAAGATGTAGCTTCGTGTTGCCCTTTTCTCCGTACACCATTAAGGGTTTTCCTTTTTCTCGTATAATGCGAATTGCATTTTTGTAACAAACGATCTCCGCTTTCACTTCTTTCAACCAGTCCATACCGATTATCACATCAAAACTCCCTAACTCTACTGGTATCAAATCAATCTTAAATGTTTCGCTAACCAGTTTAATTTCTCGATTCCGACATATATTATCTGCTGAAATTAATTTACCATTTGCTAATTCGAGTAAAAATTTACTATCCAAAGGCGTCAATGGACAACTTAATTTAGCACAAAAATCTCTACTCATATAGCTTCTATCCGCACCCGAATCAAATAAAACGTAAGCAAATTTATTGTCAATAAGAAACGTACCCGTAACAAGCTCCGGGTCTTCTTGTGCCTCTGCCGCATTAATATTGAAAACTCTTCCGCGGCCTTGTCCATTCGTGTTCTCCTGGTTCGGGCAATTTCTAATAATGTGGCCCGGTTTTCCACATTTATAACAAACTACATTGGTGTAACTTGCTCCGAAACTACTTGCTCCGCCATTACTCATTCTGACACCATTTGTTCCTTTCGTTCTATTAACCCCTGGTCCGTAAACCTCACACTTTGCCGCGCTATGACCATTTCTTTTACACTTGTTGCAAAATTTGGTGCAGAACCCCGAGTGATACTTTTCACACCTTTGGCATAGCTGCTTCTGATTGTTGTTGTTGTTGTTGTTGCGGTTATTATTGTTGTTGGGATGATTGTTGTAGTTGCTGTTGTTGTTGTTGTTGTTGTTGGGCCGTTTGTTGTAGTTGCGATTGATGTTGCGATTGTTGGGATAATTGTTGCGATTATTGTTGTAATTGCTGTTGTTGTTGTATTGGTGATTCTTATCACCGTTTTCTTCCCACTTTCTTTTGACTTGCTTCACATTGGCCTCTTCAGCAGTCTGTTCTTTAATTCTTTCTTCAATCTGGTTCACTAGTTTGTGAGCCATTCTACATGCCTGTTGTATGGAGGCGGGCTCGTGTGAACTTATATCTTCTTGGATTCTTTCCGGTAATCCTTTCACAAACGCGTCGATCTTCTCTTCCTCATCTTCGAATGCTCCCGGACACAATAGGCACAATTCTGTGAATCGTCTTTCGTACGTGGTAATATCAAATCCTTGGGTTCGTAACCCTCTAAGTTCTGTCTTGAGCTTATTGACCTCGGTTCTGGGACGGTACTTCTCGTTCATCAAGTGCTTGAATGCTGACCACGGTAGTGCGTACGCATCGTCTTGTCCCACTTGCTCTAGATAGGTATTCCACCATGTTAACGCAGAACCTATGAAGGTATGCGTAGCGTACTTCACTTTGTCCTCTTCAGTACACTTACTTATGGCAAACACCGATTCGACCTTCTCGGTCCACCGTTTCAATCCGATCGGTCCTTCGGTTCCATCAAATTCCAAAGGTTTGCAGGCAGTGAATTCTTTGTAGGTGCATCCTACACGATTTCCTGTACTGCTAGATCCAAGGTTATTGTTGGTATGTAGCGCAGCCTGTACTGCGGCTATGTTTGAAGCTAGAAAAGTACGGAATTCCTCTTCATTCATATTCACGGTGTGTCGAGTAGTCGGTGCCATTTCCTTCAAAATAGTCAAATGGAACAAGTTAATCATACAGAATATTAAGAGTAGTTAATAGTATTTCGTAGCATAATATGAACTCATTTATAAAAGCTTTTTCTTCATATTAGCGTTTTATAAGTTTAAATTCGGGTAGTACCTACCCGTTAAGTTCATACTTAGTAGCTAATATACAATTCAACTACTACAATTCTATATGAAAAACTGATTATAATAATATTTCGCGTTCAAACTTTTACACAATATTTTACAAACTTACAATACCGCTTATTTTACATATAACATGAAATATAGCACACAATAAATTTGATACAAGATGGTTGTGAAGATAATTCTAGCTAGTACACAAGTCGTTCAGCAAAGGCAATAAAGACACATAATTCATACGTCCAGAAACAAGTCATGCATTCTGGTTTTACTAGGATTACTTCCCATCCTTGGTCTTGTGGAACATAACCGTTATGGCCGTTGATAAGACAGCGTGTTGTAACGTCGTCAAAGGGGCGAGGGTTACGTAATGTCCAATAGTCCCGTAACAATCTAAAAACCTCATTTCTTACCCCAATTACTGACTCCGTCACTTGTGGGAACGTTTTGTTTAATAGTTGTAGCCCGATGTTCTTGTTCTCACTTTGGTGAGAAGCGAACATTACTAATCCGTAAGCATAACATGCTTCTTTATGTTGCATGTTAGCCGCTTTTTCTAAATCACGAAGTCCAATATTCGGATATATTGAGTCAAAATAATTTCTTAACCCATTGCGTAAAATAGCATTTGGGTTCCCCGCAATATATGCGTCAAAGTAAACACATCGTAACTTATGGATTTCCCAATGTGATATCCCCCATCTTTCGAACGAAAGCCTTTTATAAACCAAGGCATTCTTGGAACGTTCTTCGAATGTCTTACAAACTGATCTCGCCTTAAATAGTTGTGCCGAAGAATTCTGACCGACTCTAGACAAGATTTCATCAATCATGTCTCCGGGTAGGTCTCTTAAAATATTGGGTTGTCTATCCATTTTGTGTTTTTATACTGTAAAATAGACAAGAGTTAGATTCATAAAAAAAAATACTTATTAATACAAGCAATTTTTACATATATCATAAAGCATAAGCACACTATATTACATATATTACACCACACGAATACAACTATCTTATTCCGACTCGCTTGTTTCTTCTTCTTCGGTTTTGGTTCGTTTTGCCAAGTTTCTAGGGATATATGATGTTCCCCTAATACGAGCCGTCGTAATCCACATTGGTTTAGAAAAACCTGGTGGTTTAGAGGTTCCCGGGTCATTATTACAACTTAAGGACTTCGGGGGTTGACGATACATATAAAGTTCATCGGGGTTGGAATTAGATTTCTCTATTTTTATGCCCTTTCCCTTATTATTTTCTTTTGCCTTTTTAAATTCAGTTGGGGTAATTTCTATAACATCATCGGAATTCTCGTCGGAATCCGATTCATCGGAGAATTGGTAATCCTCCCAATATTTTGCTTCCTTGGCGGAAACACCATTGACCATAATTAACCTTGGTCGGTTGGTTGAGGATTTTCTTTTACTTAACCGTTTTATTATTTCCCCCACCGGTTCTATTTCTTCATCCGGTTCCAATTCTTCTTCCGGTTCCGATTCTTCTTCCGGTTCCGACTCTTCTTCCGGTTCCTCTTCGGGAACTTGTGAATCAGTCCACGAATCATTCCAATTTACATTTGACTCTTCATTATTATTAGGTGAGTCAATGGGACTTGTTCTAGAGGTAGACATCTATCACATAATATCAAACGCGTTAAGAGATTAATATATCACATAATATTCACATGTTAAAAATATATAGTTTCCAACAAAATTTGTTAAGCAATCATTTTTCAAGTAAACACGGTCGAAGTCCAGACTCACTAATGCATCCTAACAAACTCGATAAGACACACTAATGCAAAATTCTAGTTCTCTAAGACCAACGCTCGGATACCAACTGAAATGTCCCGTTCTTATTGATTAAAAACGTTCCATATTAATTGATTTCGTTGCGAGGTTTTGACCTCTATATGAGACGTTTTTCAAAGACTGCATTCATTTTAAAACAAACCATAACCTTTATTTCATCAATAAAGGTTTAAAAAGCTTTACGTAGATTATCAAATAATGATAATCTAAAATATCCTGTTTACACACGACCATTACATAATGGTTTACAATACAAATATGTTACAACAAAATAAGTTTCTTGAATGCAGTTTTTACACAATATCATACAAGCATGGACTCCAAATCTCGTCCTTATTTAAGTATGCGACAGCGGAAGCTCTTAATAATCACCTGAGAATAAACATGCTTAAAACGTCAACAAAAATGTTGGTGAGTTATAGGTTTAACCTATATATATCAAATCATAATAATAGACCACAAGATTTCATATTTCAATACACATCCCATACATAGAGATAAAAATCATTCATATGGTGAACACCTGGTAACCGACATTAACAAGATGCATATATAAGAATATCCCCATCATTCCGGGACACCCTTCGGATATGATATAAATTTCGAAGTACTAAAGCATCCGGTACTTTGGATTTGGCTTGTTGGGCCCGATAGATCTATCTTTAGGATTCGCGTCAATTAGGGTGTCTGTTCCCTAATTCTTAGATTACCAGACTTAATAAAAAGGGGCATATTCGATTTCGATAATTCAACCATAGAATGTAGTTTCACTTACTTGTGTCTATTTTGTAAATCATTTATAAAACCTGCATGTATTCTCATCCCAAAAATATTAGATTTTAAAAGTGGGACTATAACTCACTTTCACAGATTTTTACTTCGTCGGGAAGTAAGACTTGGCCACTGGTTGATTCACGAACCTATAACAATATATACATATATATCAAAGTATGTTCAAAATATATTTACAACACTTTTAATATATTTTGATGTTTTAAGTTTATTAAGTCAGCTGTCCTCGTTAGTAACCTACAACTAGTTGTCCACAGTTAGATGTACAGAAATAAATCGATAAATATTATCTTGAATCAATCCACGACCCAGTGTATACGTATCTCAGTATTGATCACAACTCAAACTATATATATTTTGGAATCAACCTCAACCCTGTATAGCTAACTCCAACATTCACATATAGAGTGTCTATGGTTGTTCCGAAATATATATAGATGTGTCGACATGATAGGTCGAAACATTGTATACGTGTCTATGGTATCTCAAGATTACATAATATACAATACAAGTTGATTAAGTTATGGTTGGAATAGATTTGTTACCAATTTTCACGTAGCTAAAATGAGAAAAATTATCCAATCTTGTTTTACCCATAACTTCTTCATTTTAAATCCGTTTTGAGTGAATCAAATTGCTATGGTTTCATATTGAACTCTATTTTATGAATCTAAATAGAAAAAGTATAGGTTTATAGTCGGAAAAATAAGTTACAAGTCGTTTTTGTAAAGGTAGTCATTTCAGTCGAAAGAACGACGTCTAGATGACCATTTTAGAAAACATACTTCCACTTTGAGTTTAAACATAATTTTTGGATATAGTTTCATGTTGATAATAAAAATCATTTTCTCAGAATAACAACTTTTAAATCAAATTTTATCATAGTTTTTAATTAACTAACCCAAAACAGCCCGCGGTGTTACTACGACGGCGTAAATCCGGTTTTACGGTGTTTTTCGTGTTTCCAGGTTTTAAATCATTAAGTTAGCATATCATACAGATATAGAACACGTGTTTAGTTGATTTTAAAAGTCAAGTTAGAAGGATTAACTTTTGTTTGCGAACAAGTTTAGAATTAACTAAACTATGTTCTAGTGATTACAAGTTTAAACCTTCGAATAAGATAGCTTTATATGTATGAATCGAATGATGTTATGAACATCATTACTACCTTAATTTCCTTGGATAAACCTACTGGAAAAGAGAAAAATGGATCTAGCTTCAATGGATCCTTGGATGGCTCGAAGTTCTTGAAGCAGAATCATGACACGAAAAAAAGTTCAAGTAAGATCATCACTTGAAATAAGATTGTTATAGTTATAGAAATTGAACCAAAGTTTGAATATGATTATTACCTTGTATTAGAATGATAACCTACTGTAAGAAACAAAGATTTCTTGAGGTTGGATGATCACCTTACAAGATTTTAAGTGAGCTAGCAAACTTGAAAGTATTCTTGATTTTATGAAACTAGAACTTTTGGAATTTATGAAGAACACTTAGAACTTGAAGATAGAAGTTGAGAGAGATCAATTAGATGAAGAAAATTGAAGAATGAAAGTGTTTTTAGGTGTTTTTGGTCATTGGTGTATGTATTAGATATAAAGGATATGTTATTTTGTTTTCGTGTAAATAAGTCATGAACGATTACTCATATTTTTGTAATTTTATGAGATATTTCATGCTAGTTGCCAAATGATGGTTCCCACATGTGTTAGGTGACTCACATGGGCTGCTAAGAGCTGATCATTGGAGTGTATATACCAATAGTACATACATCTAAAAGCTGTGTATTGTACGAGTACGAATACGGGTGCATACGAGTAGAATTGTTGATGAAACTGAACGAGGATGTAATTGTAAGCATTTTTTTTAAGTAGAAGTATTTTGATAAGTGTCTTGAAGTCTTTCAAAAGTGTATGAATACATATTAAAACACTACATGTATATACATTTTAACTGAGTCGTTAAGTCATCGTTAGTCGTTACATGTAAATGTTGTTTTGAAACCCTTAGGTTAACGATCTTGTTAAATGTTGTTAACCCAATATTTATAATATCAAAAGAGATTTTAAATTATTATATTATCATGATATTATGATGTACGAATATCTCTTAATATGATATATATACATTAAATGTCGTTACAACGATAATCGTTACATATATGTCTCGTTTCAAAATCATTAAGTTAGTAGTCTTGTTTTTACATATGTAGTTCATTGTTAATATAATTAATGATATGTTTACTTATCATAATATCATGTTAACTATATATATAACCATATATATGTCATCATATAGTTTTTACAAGTTTTAACGTTCGTGAATCACCGGTCAACTTGGGTGGTCAATTGTCTATATGAAACCTATTTCAATTAATCAAGTCTTAACAAGTTTGATGGCTTAACATGTTGGAAACACTTAATCATGTAAATATCAATCTCAATTAATATATATAAACATGGAAAAGTTCGGGTCACTACAGAACCCATTCGAGTAAAATCTATGAATATAATGATTCACAATAACCTTACTACTCAAATAAAGGAGGCGCAACAAGGAGTTTTAAAAGAGGGAAATTTAAAGGATGAAATACCCAAAGGATCGGAGAAGCATCTTAATATTCGGGAAGACGGAACCCGGTATAGGGTTGAAAGGATTTGGGTACCAAAATTTGGAGATATGAGAGAAATGGTACTTAGAGAAGCTCATAAAACCAGATACTCAATACATCCTGGAACGGGGAAGATGTACAAGGATCTCAAGAAACATTTTTGGTGGCCGGGTATGAAAGCCGATGTTGCTAAATACGTAGAAGAATGTTTGACGTGTTCTAAGGTTAAAGCTGAGCATCAGAAACCATCAGGTCTACTTCAACAACCCGAAATCCCGTAATGGAAATGGGAAAACATTACCATGGATTTCATCACTAAATTGCCAAGGACTGCAAGTGGTTTTGATACTATTTGGGTAATAGTTGATCGTCTCACCAAATCAGCACACTTCCTATCAATAAGAGAAGATGACAAGATGGAGAAGTTAGCACGACTGTATTTGAAGGAAGTCGTCTCCAGACATGGAATACCAATCTCTATTATCTCTGATAGGGATGGCAGATTTATTTCAAGATTCTGGCAGACATTACAGCAAGCATTAGGAACTCGTCTAGACATGAGTACTGCCTATCATTCACAAACTGATGGGCAGAGCGAAAGGACGATACAAACGCTTGAAGACATGCTACGAGCTTGTGTTATTGATTTCGGAAACAGTTGGGATCGACATCTACCATTAGCAGAATTTTCCTACAACAACAGCTACCATTCAAGCATTGAGATGGCGCCGTTTAAAGAACTTTATGGTAGAAAGTGCAGGTCTCCGATTTGTTGGAGTGAAGTGGGGGATAGACAGATTACGGGTCCGGAGATAATACAAGAAACTACCGAGAAAATCATCCAAATTCAACAAAGATTGAAAACCGCCCAGAGTCGACAAAAGAGCTACGCGGACATTAAAAGAAAAGATATAGATTTTGAAATTGGAGAAATGGTCATGCTTAAGGTTTCACCTTGGAAAGGCGTTGTTCGATTTGGTAAACGGGGGAAACTAAATCCAAGGTACATTGGACCATTCAAGATTATAGATCGTGTCGGACCAGTAGCTTACCAACTGGAGCTACCTCAACAACTCGCGGCTGTACATAACACTTTCCACGTCTCGAATTTGAAGAAATGTTTTGCTAAAGAAGATCTCACTATTCCGTTGGACGAAATCCAAATCAATGAAAAACTTCAATTCATTGAAGAACCCGTCGAAATAATGGATCGTGAGGTTAAGAGACTTAAACAAAACAAGATACCGATTGTTAAGGTTCGATGGAATGCTCGTAGAGGACCTGAGTTCACCTAGGAGCATGAAGATCAGATGAAGAAGAAATACCCGCATTTATTTCCAGAAGATACATCAACACCTCCAACTGCATAAAATTTCGGGACGAAATTTATTTAACGGGTAGGTACTGTAGTGACCCGAACTTTTCCATGTTTATATATATATTAAATGAAATTGTTATTTACATGATTAAGTGTTTCCAACATGTTAAGCAATCAAACTTGTTAAGACTTGATTAATTGAAATAGGTTTCATATAGACAATTGACCACCCAAGTTGACCGGTGATTCACGAACGTTAAAACTTGTAAAAACTATACGATGACATATATATGGTTATATATATAGTTAACATGATTTTATTATAAGTATGTATCTCATTAGGTATTTTAACAATGAGTTATTGATAAGGCTAAAAAGGAACATATATTTCATAGCAAAATCGCCCAAAAAAGACAAGATTTTAGTTGCAATTGTTCCATTTTCAAGTAATATTCGTTTATTTTAAATAAGTGCGAAGACAAAAGGCGAAAACGACGAATTGAAGACACAAAGGTCCAAAAAGCACAAAAGTACAAGATACAATCAAAAAGGTTCAAATTATTGATGAGGAACGTCTAAAAATGACAAGAGTACAAGTTACAAAACGCAAAGTACAAAATATAAAATTGTACGCAAGGACGTTCGAAAATCCGGAACCGGGACCAGAGTCAACTCTCAACGCTCGACGCAACGGTGTAAAAATTACGAGTCAACTATGCACAAGAATAAAATATAATATTTAAATAATTCATAATAAGAATAATATTAAATAATAAAAAGTTGTTAATTGAGCATAGTTCAGGGGTCATAAGTGAAAATTCAATTTCTAAATTCGCCTATAAAAGGCTTTGTAATCGTAATGTAAAAACACACCTTTTTCTATCTTTTTCTTATTTATCAATATCAATTATCAATATCTATATTCTATATCTCTATCATAATGTTAACTTAATAAGATATAACAATAATCTTAATTTTAATTTTAAATTATGATAATAATAAGATTTATGATAGAGATCGTTTGAGTGTGTAAGTCGAAATTCTGTCCGTGTAACGCTACGCTATTTTTAATCATTGTAAGTTATGTTCAACCTTTTTACATTAATGTATCGTAACTAAGTTATTATTATGCTTATTTGAGCCGAAGTAATCGTGATGTTTGGGCTAAAATATTAAGAAGGGGTTATTGAACTTTGGACCATAATTAAGGTTTGGGCAAAAGACCGACACTTGTGGAAATTGAACTATTGACTATTAATAGATGGGGGGTATTGTCTAATTGAGTGACAACTCATTGGAGTCTGTCGAACCTATCTTCAAATTAATTAACCTAATAATTAATAATGATTATGGTTGTCCTATTTAGTGATGTTCATATGGAATCTGTTATAATCATTTAATTAATCAATTGGGTTGGGTAAATGATTATTCATTCTGATCAAGTGGATGAATTAATATTCATAAACAAATTAAAACAGGGGTGGATTACATACAGTGATAACTGGTGTAATTGTTGACAGAAGTGATAACTGCGTCACAGTTTAAATCCTTAATCAGTTGGAATATTTGACTTCGGGTATAAGGGTAATTTGACGAGGATACTCGCACTTTATTTTTATGACCGATGGACTATTATGGATAAAAACCAGATAGACGTATCAAATAAACCAGGACAAAGGACAATTAACCCATGGTAATAAATTAAAATCAACACGTCAAACATCATGATTACGGAAGTTTAAATAAGCATAATTCTTTTATTATATTTCTCATCGTATCTTTATTTACTGTCATTTTATTACTCGCAATTTTATTTACTGTCATTTTATTTATTGTCATTATTTTACGCACTTTAATTATCGTCATTTATCTTTACGCTTAAAATATAGAATCGACAAACCGGTCATTAAACGGTAAAACCCCCCTTTTATAATAATATTACTACTTATATAATTATATATATTTTGTATAAATATAGTTAAAAATATAGTAAGTATCACCAGCTCCCTGTGGAACGAACCGGACTTACTAAAAACTACACTACTCTACGATTAGGTACACTGCCTATAGTGTTGTAGCAAGGTTTAGGTATATCCCATCCGTAAATTAATAAAACTTGTGTCATATTTTGTAGTATTTTGTATTAAAAATAATACTATTTCGTACCCTCACGCTACATCATCAAGTTTTTGGCGCCGCTGCCGGGGAGCGCTAAAACGCTATATTTTTAATTATAATAATATTGAAATAAAATATAATAATATAATAATATTGAAATAGAATATAATAATATAATAATATTGAAATAGAATATAATAATATAATAATATTTTAGAATCAAAATTTGATACGTAAAATTTTAAAAAGTCGTATTTATTAAATACTTCAGGGGTATATTATGTAACTTGTAATTAATAATTTCTATCATATCGCTTTCATGTGAATAGTAAATTAATTAATTTCTTTTCATTTACTATTCATGAATAGTAAATGAATTAAAAAAAAAAGGTTTGAAAAAAAAATAATAATTATAAAAAAATTATTAATTTGTAAAAAAAATCGTTTTTAAAAAAAAAAAAAAACTTGAAAAAAAAAAACGTAAAAAAAAAAAAAAACGTAAAAAAAAAAAAAAAATTTGAAAACGTAAAAAAAAAAAAATATTAAAAAAAAAATATATATATTTTTTTAAGATTTTGTCTATAAAAAAATGTTTTTTTTTAGTTTTATTACCTTAAGATTTTTAGACTATAGTCGCAACTTTTAGTATTAAGTTTAGTTTTGCCATAGTTATTTTCTTATTTTTATTTTTCGACGCCTTTTACCTATGTATCAATTACAATTCCAATTAGTAATCTCTATTTGTAGTTTTAATTTTAAGATAGTGATAGTTATAAGGTTGGATTAACCGCGTGTTTACAAACCACTCTTCGTCTTTTTCATTTTTCGACACTTTTCGACGCGCACTCTTTTTCTCTCTTATTTCTCGCCATTATAGTTTTTAGGACTTATTTTTTTTCTACTTCTTCTCTAAATTTCTTAAAATTACGAAAATTTATTTTAAGTGGTTAAATTGATAGACATCAAAATTTTCTGGTTCGTAGTAATAGTTGGATTTGTACGTGGACCGGGTTATTGGAGCCAAACAGTACTCAATTATATTGAGACCAAACGAATCCTGCCCCTCTGCTGCATCTTTTGGCTATTCGAAATGTGGGCAAAATCAGAAAAGTCTATTGATTGGATAACTTATATAATTTTTCTTTCTTTTTTAAAAACTAATAGGATATTCAGTGAATGCACCGAGCAAGACGTTCGCCGCCGGTCATACGTTCACCACCTGTAACTCGATCAAGACATCGTTTAACGAATATCGCCGCCGTTGATTTTTCTTTAGAATCGTCATCTAGTCGAACAAGAACTCCAACTCAAATTTCCGATAATCCATCTTTTGAACCCGACTTCACAATTAAGAACCCGGAGCATATTCAAGGACAATTCCAAGATCCTGAACCACTAATTATTCCTCCTGAGCCACAAACCATTAAATCAGAATCCTCTAGTGATTCGTATTCAACAAATTCAATTATGGAAGTAACGGAACCTCTAAGTATGGAAGACCGAATGAGAGCCACACGCACTGGCCAAGGTCACGCCATTATTAAGCCAGACATTAATGCGCCAGATTATGAAATCAAAGGACAAATCCTACACATGGTAACTAATCAGTGCCAATATAGTGGTGCGCCGAAGGAAGATCCAAACGAACATCTTCGTACGTTTAATAGGATCTGTACACTATTCAAAATCCGAGAAGTTGAGGATGAACAGATCTATCTCATGTTGTTTCCCTGGACTTTAAAGGGAGAAGCCAAAGATTGGTTAGAATCGTTACCTGAAGGGGCGATTGACACATGGGATGTTTTAGTTGAAAAATTTCTTAAACAATTCTTTCCGGCATCCAAAGCCGTGAGACTTCAAGGAGAAATTGTTACGTTCGCGCAAAAGCCAAATGAAACTCTATATGAGGCGTGGACAAGATTTGGAAAGTTGTTGAGAGGATGTCCTCAACACGGTTTAGACACTTATCAAATAGTACAAATATTCTACCAAGGTGTCAACGTTGCTACACGAAAAGACATCGACATAACAGCTGGTGGTTCCATTATGAAGAAAACCGCAACTGAAGCTTACAAAATTATTGATAACACAGCCTCCCACTCTCATGAGTGGCATCAAGAAAAAGATATTTTTCGTTCATCTAAAGCGGCTAGAGCCGATTCTAGCCATGACTTTGATTCCGTTTCCGCAAAAATAGATGCTTTCGAAAGACGAATGGAAAAGATGAATAAAGATATTCACGCAATACGAATAAGTTGTGAGCAATGCAGTGGACCACACTTAATGAAAGACTGTCACATTGAACAAACGATGGAACAACGTGAGAATGTTGTCTACATGAACCAAAGGCTGGAAAATAGTTATCAGAATAATTATCAACCGCCAAGGCCAAACTTCAATCGAAATCAAAACATTCTTTACAATCCAAAAGGACCCGACAATAACTCGTATAACCAACAAGGTCCGAATAACCAACCAACTCAAAACAACACTTTCAATCAACAAAGACCTGGCTTGTATAAACCACCACAACAAACCGACGAGAAGAAGTCAAATCTGGAAGAAGTGGTATTCAAGCTAGTTGAATCTCAAACACAATTTATTGAAACTCAAACCCAAACGAACGAGAGGTTTGATCAGTCATTAAGAACTCAACAAGCTTCCATTTTGAATCTAGAAAAACACGTAGGTACTCTTGCTAGCATGATGAGTGAGAGGGAACAAGGAAAGCTACCGAGTAATACTGAAGTAAATCCTCGGAATGAGAATGTTAACATGGTGTCAACAAATTCTGAAAAACCAGCTCCAGAAGTTGGGAAGGTTTTAGATGTGAGTAACAATGAAGAAGTTACACCACCACCACCTGAGTATGTAAAGCCAATGGTGGCACCATACAAACCACCCATCCCGTTTCCAAGAAAAGGAGTTGAGTATGAGCAAGTGATAGGTAATAAAGATTGTGATACCTCTGGAAAGAAGAAGAAGAAAAAGAATAAGAAAGTACAAGAAACAAAAGCCGTAGAAGTAAACCCGGTGAATACAGTTCCACCAAAACCTCCACCTAGGGTAGGTGATCCGGGTGAATTTATTGTTCCTTGTCTACTTAGTGATTGTGTCATGTATGATGCACTAGCAGATTTAGGTGCAAGTGTGAGTGTTATGTCTCTTTCATTATATAAGAGATTAGGAGTAGGTGAGTTAAGTCCAACGGATATGAGTGTTCGACTCTTTGATCAAACCATTAAGCACCCAGTTGGAATTGCTGACAACCTACCCATTCAAGTAGGTAATTTAACCTTTCTAGTCGAATTCATTGTCATTGACATAGAAGAGGACCCAAACATTCCTCTAATTTTAGGTCGACCATTCTTTGCGTCCACCGGGGCGTTATTTGATGTAGGAAATGGAAGAATGACACTTAAAAGTGGTGACAAATCTATCACCTTTATGATTCGAAAGTCTAAATCTCCACCAACCAAGACCGTTGAACCAGAAAAAACGATTGGTAAGAACCATGTTGTTTTACCAACTCCAACGGTAGTGCTTAATAATAATAAACCGCCTAAGTGTGGGGAAAATGAAGTAACACCTAATGATGACATGATAACAAAGAACCCCGTTATTGATACGAAATTAAATGACCCCGTTATTAACAGTTCAATGAAGAAACTTTTTAAACGGGCTATTGATGCTAGAAGTAAGGGGAACTTTAAGTTATGTAACCGGTTAGTATCCAATCTGTCGCCTAAAGAAAGGGCGAAGCTAGTTGAATTATGGGATATTACGGAAGAAGCCGGGCACTGGCTTAAAGAAAAAGTCACAGATAGGCAAGTTGATTATGGACCAAGAGAAATTGACAATGAAGTTAATCACAATTTCAACACCATAGCTACCTAAGTATGGGGAGATTCGAATGTTCTAAAAAGATAATGCTGTCTAAAGTTATTTGTTCTGTTCTCGTGTAGTTCCGAGAATGGAATCCGATTGGTCTTTTCCGCTAGCAGACACTAAAGAACTAGTTTTCTCCCTCCATTCTGAATTTTTATTTTTTTTTAGGTTTTATATGAAATTAATATGCATTTTAATTTAAGTTTTTAAAAACAAAATTTACTTTAATTCATTAAGTTGAAAAAATGATTTCTAAAATTCGTCGTGAGTTGAAGATTAGGTCGTTGAACCGAAATTGCTTTACCCGAGGGTGGGACGGCAAATTTTGTTATCATTATTTTTAATTTTATTGATCTAAAGTATGCCAAAAAGATATTAGACTTTATAAATTTTTGAACGTGGGGTAATATACCCAACTTCAAAAATATGTATATATATGTTTGTATTTTATATTATGTACAAAACAGGGTAGAACAACGTACTTTCAAAGACTAACATTAAGTTCAGCAATAGCTACTGATTTTGACGACAAGACGCAAAACAATAAATGTGATATACAAATGAAGGAATGAACGATGAGGCGCGCCATCTATCATTCGATGAGCTTAGAATTTATAAACTGGGTATTTCTAATCACTTTTCTACACTAATCACCCTCATGAATTTATAATTAGAATCTGATTTCATGCAAATGAGGGCATTGCATGATCTCAAGTGTGGGGAAGGGTTATAAATTCTCTCGGGTTTATACTTGGCTTATTTTCTAAATATTTAAAAAATTTTAAAATTTTTTAACTAAATGAATTCAAAATCATGTTTATACATATTTATGAACGATAAAACTAGGTGTTAATGCCGAAATTATCGTTACCTCGGAAAGGACATAAATTGAGAAACAACCTAAAATGCTTGAATTCATTTAAAATGGAATAAAGGAGAATAAAAAGGCAAAGAAAGAAACTAAGTGTGGGGAGAATGTACCAAGTTATTCAATTAAAAATTATCTATCACATATCTTTGTACAAGATTATTGCAGGTACTTTTGTTTTGGATGATACTAATCAGTTTTACCCGGTTTACTGTAATATATTTGAAAGAAAGATGGATCTACACGATGAATCAATTCCATCATTAAAAAGAAGTAAAGTCTTCCGAAAAAGACACGCGCTTCTTGATTTAGGTCAAGAAGTTGTCGTCCAGACCAGCTGTAGGTTGACGAAAAATCTAGAAAAGTCATCTCTAAAATCAGCAGGAAATCCACAGACTTCAGCATCAAACAGGGTCGCCAAGTGGTCAGATTTATCCTAACCATGAGAAGGATTTATCTCGTACAATGGGGAGGCACCGTGCAAATTAGCTTGATAAGACTAATGAATCAGATCCCCAGAAAGGATAATCTCCTTAAAGATTAAAAATCAGCTTTTAAGACTGATATTACTCAATCCTTGAGATTGACCTTAAAGATTGAGAATTCAAACTCATGGAATTCAATGATATCTAAACTCGAGCTTGAACGAGAAAATATTTTGATCAAAAATACAAACCGATTTGTTTTCTGAAAACCCATTTTCAATGCGTTCATTACCATTGAACGTAAAATCCTAGGAATTCACCTGGAATTCATTAGGTCACCTGAACCAAATCGGGTGTCAACCGTAAGAACGGTGGTTGCATAGCATGGTCGGAGACAGGACCTTGTGCCAGACCGAAAAATTATAGGATGATCTTTACTATCGCTCCTACCAAGGATAGTTCTAGCATCCGACACATTAATAAGACCATAATCATCTGCAAGTCACGGGACATTGCCTTAACAGTTTCTTGTTCATCGCTTTCCTTTACAACCGGACGGTAGTTTACCGAAAGATAATATACGGAACAAGTAAACTGGATGTGTACTTTCCGATACCGGGATAGCAGTGGATTACACGAACCTAAAAGTTTTAGCCAAAATATTGATCCACAAATATATTTTGCAACACCGATGATGGATCAAATCAGAAAACTTGTCTAGGGTAAAATCTAGCTTGAATTTTCAAAAGATCAAATGTTTTCATAAAGATACAATTTCCTTAAAGGATCTAAATTTTTATAGTCATGTGGGAATGTAAACCGCCTTTCAAATGTGCACTTTGCTTTGGAAACTGAAAGTAAATCGGCTATTTGATTGCAAGTGTCGTTGTCCTAAACCCAAGGCAACTGTGGATGACACACCCACCTTTAACCATATCGTTACTATCATTGTTTATACCGCTCTATCAAAATCACTGATGTACAAAGTGTGAAGAATAAAGAAGTGATTCGTGTGATGTATTATATTATTTCAAGACTGTATTGCTTGAGGACAAGCAACGCTCAAGTGTGGGGATATTGATAAGGCTAAAAAGGAACATATATTTCATAGCAAAATCGCCCAAAAAAGACAAGATTTTAGTTGCAATTGTTCCATTTTCAAGTAATATTCGTTTATTTTAAATAAGTGCGAAGACAAAAGGCGAAAACGACGAATTGAAGACACAAAGGTCCAAAAAGCTCAAAAGTACAAGATACAATCAAAAAGGTTCAAATTATTGATGAGGAACGTCTAAAAATGACAAGAGTACAAGTTACAAAACGCAAAGTACAAAATATAAAATTGTACGCAAGGACGTTCGAAAATCCGGAACCGGGACCAGAGTCAACTCTCAACGCTCGACGCAACGGTGTAAAAATTACGAGTCAACTATGCACAAGAATAAAATATAATATTTAAATAATTCATAATAAGAATAATATTAAATAATAAAAAGTTGTTAATTGAGCATAGTTCAGGGGTCATAAGTGAAAATTCAATTTCTAAATTCGCCTATAAAAGGCTTTGTAATCGTAATGTAAAAACACACCTTTTTCTATCTTTTTCTTATTTATCAATATCAATTATCAATATCTATATTCTATATCTCTATCATAATGTTAACTTAATAAGATATAACAATAATCTTAATTTTAATTTTAAATTATGATAATAATAAGATTTATGATAGAGATCGTTTGAGTGTGTAAGTCGAAATTCTGTCCGTGTAACGCTACGCTATTTTTAATCATTGTAAGTTATGTTCAACCTTTTTACATTAATGTATCGTAACTAAGTTATTATTATGCTTATTTGAGCCGAAGTAATCGTGATGTTTGGGCTAAAATATTAAGAAGGGGTTATTGAACTTTGGACCATAATTAAGGTTTGGGCAAAAGACCGACACTTGTGGAAATTGAACTATTGACTATTAATAGATGGGGGGTATTGTCTAATTGAGTGACAACTCATTGGAGTCTGTCGAACCTATCTTCAAATTAATTAACCTAATAATTAATAATGATTATGGTTGTCCTATTTAGTGATGTTCATATGGAATCTGTTATAATCATTTAATTAATCAATTGGGTTGGGTAATTGATTATTCATTCTGATCAAGTGGATGAATTAATATTCATAAAATAATTAAAACAGGGGTGGATTACATACAGTGATAACTGGTGTAATTGTTGACAGAAGTGATAACTGCGTCACAGTTTAAATCCTTAATCAGTTGGAATATTTGACTTCGGGTATAAGGGTAATTTGACGAGGATACTCGCACTTTATTTTTATGACCGATGGACTATTATGGACAAAAACCAGATAGACGTATCAAATAAACCAGGACAAAGGACAATTAACCCATGGTAATAAATTAAAATCAACACGTCAAACATCATGATTACGGAAGTTTAAATAAGCATAATTCTTTTATTATATTTCTCATCGTATCTTTATTTACTGTCATTTTATTACTCGCAATTTTATTTACTGTCATTTTATTTATTGTCATTATTTTACGCACTTTAATTATCGTCATTTATCTTTACGCTTAAAATATAGAATCGACAAACCGGTCATTAAATGGTAAAACCCCCCTTTTATAATAATATTACTACTTATATAATTATATATATTTTGTATAAATATAGTTAAAAATATAGTAAGTATCACCAGCTCCCTGTGGAACGAACCGGACTTACTAAAAACTACACTACTCTACGATTAGGTACACTGCCTATAGTGTTGTAGCAAGGTTTAGGTATATCCCATCCGTAAATTAATAAAACTTGTGTCATATTTTGTAGTATTTTGTATTAAAAATAATACTATTTCGTACCCTCACGCTACATCATCAGTTATATACATAAAAATGAGACTATTAATTTAAGAAACTCGAAAACGATATATATAACGATTATCGTTATAACAACGTCTTACTAGGTACATATGAATCATATTAAGATATTGATACACTTGGTTAATTATGTTAAATGATAAGTAAATATATTATTAAGTGTATTAACAATGAAATACATATGTAAAAATAAGACTACTAACTTAATGATTTCGAAATGAGACATATATGTAACGATTATCGTTGTAACGACATTTAACTGTATATATATCATACTAAGATAAATTATATATCATAATATCATGATAATATAATAATTTAACATCTCATTTGTTATAATAAACAATGGGTTAACAACATTCAACAAGATCGTTAACCTAAAGGTTTCAAAACAACATTTACATGTAACGACTAACGATGACTTAACGACTCAGTTAAAATGTATATACATGTAGTGTTTTAATATGTATTCATACACTTTTGAAAGACTTTAAGACACTTATCAAAATACTTCTACTTAACAAAAATGCTTACAATTACATCCTCGTTCAGTTTCATCAACAATTCTACTCGTATGCACCCGTATTCGTACTCGTACAATACACAGCTTTTAGATGTATGTACTATTGGTATATACACTCCAATGATCAGCTTTTAGCAGCCCATGTGAGTCACCTAACACATGTGGGAACCATCATTTGGCAACTTGCATGAAATATCTCATAAAATTACAAAAATATGAGTAATCATTCATGACTTATTTACATGAAAACAAAATTACATATCCTTTATATCTAATCCATAAACCAACGACCAAAAACACCTACAAACACTTTCATTCTTCAATTTTCTTCATCTAATTGATCTCTCTCAAGTTCTATCTTCAAGTTCTAAGTGTTCTTCATAAATTTTAAAAGTTCTAGTTTCATAAAATCAAGAATACTTCCAAGATTGCAAGTTTACTTCCAGGTTTTCTAAATCCATTCCAAGTAATCATCCAAGATCAAGAAATCTTTGTTACTTACAGTAGGTTATCTTTCTAATATATGGTAATAATCATATTCAAACTTTAATTCAATTTCTATAACTATAACAATCTTATTTCGAGTGGAAATCTTACTTGAAATTGTTTTCGTGTCATGATTCTGCTTCAAGAACTTTCAAGCCATCCAAGGATCCTTTGAAGCTAGATCTATTTTTCTCATTTCCAGTAGGTTTATCCAAGGAACTTGAGGTAGTAATGATGTTCATAACATCATTCGATTCATACATATAAAGCTATCTTATTCGAAGGTTTAAACTTGTAATCACTAGAACATAGTTTAGTTAATTCTAAACTTGTTCGCAAATAAAAGTTAATCCTTCTAACTTGACTTTTAAAATCAACTAAACACATTTTTTATATCTATATGATATGCTAACTTAATTATTTAAAACCTGGAAACACGAAAAATACCGTAAAACCGGATTTACACCGTCGTAGTAACACCGCGGGCTGTTTTGGGTTAGTTAATTAAAAACTATGATAAAATTTGATTTAAAAGTTGTTATTCTGGGAAAATGATTTTTATTATGAACATGAAACTATATCCAAAAATTATGGTTAAACTCAAAGTGGAATTATGTTTTCTAAAATGGTCATCTAGACGTCGTTCTTTTGACTGAAATGACTACCTTTACAAAAACGACTTGTAACTTATTTTTCAGACTATAAACCTATACTTTTTCTATTTAGATTCATAAAATAGAGTTCAATATGAAACCATAGCAATTTGATTCACTCAAAACGGATTTAAAATGAAGAAGTTATGGGTAAAACAAGATTGGATAATTTTTCTCATTTTAGCTACGTGAAAATTGGTAACAAATCTATTCCAACCATAACTTAATCAACTTGTATTTTATATTATGTAATCTTGAGATACCATAGACACGTATACAATATTTCAACCTATCATGTCGACACATCTATATATATTTCGGAACAACCATAGACACTCTATATGTGAATGTTGGAGTTAGCTATACAGGGTTGAGGTTGATTCCAAAATATATATAGTTTGAGTTGTGATCAATACTGAGATACATATACACTGGGTCGTGGATTGATTCAAGATAATATTTATCAATTTATTTCTGTACATCTAACTGTGGACAACTAGTTGTAGGTTACTAACGAGGACAGCTGACTTAATAAACTTAAAACATCAAAATATATTAAAAGTGTTGTAAATATATTTTGAACATACTTTGATATATATGTATATATTGTTATAGGTTCGTGAATCAACCAGTGGCCAAGTCTTACTTCCCGACGAAGTAAAAATCTGTGAAAGTGAGTTATAGTCCCACTTTTAAAATCTAATATTTTTGGGATGAGAATACATGCAGGTTTTATAAATGATTTACAAAATAGACACAAGTACGTGAAACTACATTCTATGGTTGAATTATCGAAATCGAATATGCCCCTTTTTATTAAGTCTGGTAATCTAAGAATTAGGGAACAGACACCCTAATTGACGCGAATCCTAAAGATAGATCTATTGGGCCTAACAAACCCCATCCAAAGTACCGGATGCTTTAGTACTTCGAAATTTATATCATATCCGAAGGGTGTCCCAGAATGATGGGGATATTCTTATATATGCATCTTGTTAATGTCGGTTACCAGGTGTTCACCATATGAATGATTTTTATCTCTATGTATGGGATGTGTATTGAAATATGAAATCTTGTGGTCTATTGTTACGATTTGATATATATAGGTAAAACCTATAACTCACCAACATTTTTGTTGACGTTTAAAGCATGTTTATTCTCAGGAGAATACTAAGAGCTTCCGCTGTTGCATACTAAAATAAGGACAAGATTTGGAGTCCATGTTTGTATGATATTGTGTAAAAACTGCATTCAAGAAACTGATTTCGATGTAACATATTTGTATTGCAAACCATTATGTAATGGTCGTGTGTAAACAGGATATTTTAGATTATCATTATTTGATAATCTACGTAAAGCTTTTTAAACCTTTATTTATGAAATAAAGGTTATGGTTTGTTTTAAAAATGAATGCAGTCTTTGAAAAATGTCTCATATAGAGGTCAAAACCTCGCAACGAAATCAATTAATATGAAACGTTTTTAATCAATAAGAACGGAACATTTCAGGGTCCGGGTTACTTAAACCCGGCCCAAACCCGGCCCGATACCATACCTATAGCTAAAGAGGAAAGTCCAATGTCTTTGACCATTGTCATTGATTTCCTAAAAAGGTAAATGTAGATTTTTGTCTCTTGACCAACCACTAGCATCCAAACTTCATTCCCCAAATCTTCAAACCTTTGTCTTCATCTTTGATGGAAGTATCTTGCCCATTGGAACCTTGTTATAACTCCATTGAACTAGTTTGAAAACACTTTGACTAGTTGCACTAATCACAAAGATACATCACTACATTCCAAACTTCATACCCATGTCTTCACCAAGTTGTCTTTTCTTTGATGGAAGTGTCTTGCTCTTTAGAACATTGTTACATCTCAAATGAACTAGTTTGAATCTAGTTGGAACTTAATGATCCTTGTTACAACCTTACTAGCTTTAACTAATTACATTTACATACATACAATGGTACTTAAAACTAACGGGAGAGCACCTCTTTAATTGGAACTTTAATGACCATTATTAGTATGTTTAAATGACATTATGTAATAGTATAAAAAGATATAACACTTGTGTGTTTAATCTTATTTCAAGTTAAATTGTCATTAAGGTGTCATTAGGTGTGATTAATCAAGATTAACATCTTTTGGTTCAAAACTCTTTAGAAATCAAAGAAGGCAACTATTATAAGTACGTTTAAAAAGGTTTTGTAAATTATAGATGCCTCAAAGTGGTCTAACTCAAAGTGGTTGAATTTGGTTACAGTGAAAACTGCGGTCGATCCACGGTTGGCCGTGAGGTTGACCGTAGATCAACAGTTTTGTAAAATGGTGCAGCCGTTGGAATAGGACATCTACAGTCAGACCCGCGGTCGACCATGGTGCAGCCGCATATCAGTTTTTACCAAGTTAATCATTTATGTATTGGTCTTTTACTAGAGATAGTGTAAACTTGTGAACTTGTGTTGTTCAATACGTGGTTTAAGCACACAAGACTTGGTGTCATCATCAAAACAAAGTGGTTAACATTTGAATATTAATATTGGATCACTAACCAACATTCTCCCCCTTTTTGATGATGACAAACATATGTAAATGTGCTTAAGCGTATAATACAACACATGTGTTAACATCACTTACCATACACTTTCTCCCCCTTTTTTCGAAGCAAAAAGGTTAGCTCCCCCTGGAACTAAGCGCGCCCTAGAGTAATGCTCCCCCTTGAATATTACATAGTGGTAGATGATATAGCTTGTGACGACCTGGAAATTTTTGACCAAATTTAAACTCAATCTTTATATGATTTCGACAAGATAAGCAAAGTCTGTAATATTGAGTTACAAAATTTTGAAACTGTTTACATGAATTCATTTAACCTTTGACTATTCCCGACGACTCACGATACGATTGCTTGTAAATGGATATGCATATATTTAAAATATATATATATATATATATATATATATATATATATATATATATATATGAAATAGTATATATAGTAATTGTTATAATTAATTTTGTAAAAATAATAATAATATATAAAAAGTATCTATATAAAAATAAAAAAATATATAATATATATATTTTGTAATTTCGAAGTTATTTAGTAAGCTAAGGTAACGCTCAATTTTCAGTCGATTGATAGTAAGCGAGTTAAAAAGGAACTTATGTGAATTTAAAATAAACTATGATCCAAAAATGAGTTTTATAAATTATAAGCTTATTAATAATACATTTAGAAGTTATTTGATAAATTTTAAAATTTTTATATTTTACTTGGGGTTGGGAGTGAATAACTAATGTAAAGTTTATTTAATAATCAATGATCAAATTTTATACCATAATGACCAAAATAAATAAATATAGTTAATTTAAAAATATGGGATTTTTCTGAAGACTTTTATCCGCCACTGATAAACAACGTAGCATGATATATTACCCGTTAAAACTGTCGGTAATATATGGCCAAATGGTTTTCACAAGAATGTTTAAATTACTATTACTAGGATTATTATATTAATACTTTGTGATTCCCATAATTATATATATATATATATATATATATATATATATATATATATATATATATATATATATATATATATATATATATATATATGTGAAACAACCCGTCCATATTACTATAAACGCAGTACGTTCTCATTGGTTCCATAGCGAGGTATTTGACCTTTATATGATATGTTTTAGAAAATATTGCATTCGTTTCATAAAAAGCACATCATTATTATACATAATGCATGTTTTAAATAAGTAGGCGATTATTTAAGAAATAATCCCCAAAATACATCGGTTTCCAAATACTACACACGTGACGTACGAATATAATACATGACAAAGATTTTATTGAATGCAACACTTTATTTAAATAAAAGTATGAGACTCCAAGCACAACTTGCTCAGATAATGCAACAGCGGAAGACTTTCTTAAGGACCTGAGAATAAACATGCGTAAACAGTCAACACAAAGGTTATTGAGATATATAGGTTTATCATCGATATAAATATAGACCACAAGATTTCATAGTTATAAATATATGTACACTCGCAAGTGTATAGAAGTATTCTATAAGTTGTTGAACGCTTCGGTAACCATACTTAACCATTAATGTAGCATATTCCCTTTATTATGAAATCTCCCTACACTGTACCAAGTGTAGTAAAAACGAAGTACTATGCAACCGTTTACGATACTAGAGCGACTAGCCCGGTTGGGGTTGTCAAACCCGATAGATCTATCAATAGGATTCGCGCTTACATGTTCTTACAACATGTAAATATTAGTTACGAAGCTATTAGGGAAGATATGCAATGTGGTACAACTCAAAGTAAAATATATTTTAAGTACTTGTGTCCATGGCGTAAAACATAAAATGCATGTATTCTCATCTCAAAATATTTTTAGAGTTTAAAAATGGGACTATATACTCACAGTAGTAAAAATATATTAATAATAAGTTTTCAACTTATTAAAAATATGACCGTCGTCCTTGGATTCACGAACCTATAACAATAATAGCGATTCAGATAATAATACGACATATGAATAAAATAAAGCAAGTTCATAGAATACTTATTTAATAATTTTTAACATTTTATGTTAGTAGTCCTTTGTTAGTAGTCCAAAATAGTCCGAAAAGTCCAACAGTCCAATAATCGGTATATATATATATATATATAATCTTAGAATTACCCCACGACGTATTGTATACGTATTGTCTTTGCATCCACCCAGGGACGTATTGTATACGTATTGTCTTAGAATTAACTAAGACGTATTGTGTACGTATTGTCTTAGGATTTATCAAAACGTATTGTATACTTATTGTGTTAGGACGTACCAAGAATATTATTATACATATATACAATCACAGAATTAACCAAGATTATAATATTTTGTTATACTACTGATAACATGTCTAAATATATATAGGATATAGGAAAAGTTAACAAGGATATGGTTAGTATAGTTTTTATAATATAAATTTCGTCCATACAACGTTAATTTTAGCAGATTTTGTTATGCTCGCCAAATATTCATTACAACTCCGTTTAAAGTGAATCAAATTGCTATGGATTCATTAAGAAGTAAATTTTACAAAACCAATTCGAAAATTTCATCCCAAGTGGTAATTTTTAGAGCTTTACCCTCTTTTTGTGTCGGTGGACAGATTTGGAAAAATCCCGGCATCCACCCAATATATGATTTTTGATAAAATAATTTCACTTTGTCTAAAATCATGAAAAAAATACTGGAAGTCTTATTTACATATATTAACATATTTACAAAGTCTTAGCCTCAAACTCAAAGTCTAAGATAGGTTTTTAATTCCCAACCCAAAACAGCCCGCTTTTTACCGAATGGAGATTAAAGGATATATGTTAAGTTTCAAGGTGTTCTTCATATGTACAAGTTCTAAGTTCTTATATTAACTTAATATAACATAATAATACATATAAATAAGTGTTATTAGAGTTAAGTTAGAAAGATTAGATTAGTTTTTCAAACAAGCTTGGTGTTTACCAAAACAAGTTCTAGTTTTTACAAGTTTTATAAGTATAATAAGATAGCAACTATACATGGAATTTAACAAGGATTTTGAGAAGTATTTTTCCTTGATTATGAAGAGGAAAGTTGCTGAGATTAAAGTAAGATATGAGAGCATTCAAGTGTGTGTTTTTAGTTTAAGAAAATGTGGAGTAAAAATGAGTTAAAATGGTCCTTATTTATAAGCTAATAATTTTGGCTTTTAGTGAAAATATCTAAGATAAGTTAAATTGTATTAAGTCATGCATGATATATTAAATTAATTAGGTCATGGATGACATATTACACAAATAATTTAAGATTTCTATTGGTATATACCAATAGTAAATACTTCTAGAAGCTGTGTATAATACGGGTAAAAATACCGTATGAATGCGAGTAGAATTCTTTGAGGAAATTGAACGAAAATATGAGTATAGCTATCCTTTATATGTATTGGTATATTATAAAGTGTATTCAATACTTGTAAGAATGTATTTACACTCGTAATACATTATATGTAAATACATTTTAACATAAGTTAATTACGTCGTTTAAATAGTAATATATATATTATTTGAAAATTCTTTAAATTAGTAGTATGAAAATATATATATATATATATAATACTTTGTTAATATACTTAATGAGATATTTAATTATCATATTTTCAAGTTAAATATATATAAATCCATATATATACACAATAATTAAACAATTAAACAATTAAATCAAGTTATGACGTTCGTGAATTGTCGGAATAAAAGGGTGACCAAAAGCTTGTGTAAAACTCTTTTCGGAGGTTCAAGATTTATTAAAATTCAATGCTTATCAAGTCAGAATTATATAAAGATTAAGTTTAAATTTGGTCGGAAATTTCCGGGTCGTCACAGTACCTACCCGTTAAAGAAATTTCGTCCCAAAATTTGATCGAGGCCGTCATGGCTAACAATAAGAATGTTATTATGACGAATATAAGTTGATTCATAGGGTTTTATCATAATTGAGAAATATGGATAAAATAATTCGATTACTCGAAACGTATGAGTGAATCTATCGTAAAAGAGTGAAATGAGAAAATAGGGATTCGTCTTATCTTTTGACGTCATCACGGTTGATCTCTGGATTAAAGAAAATCTTTGTAATCAATATAAGATTTGATTCTTCGGTGATTAAGGAAATTATGATCCTCTTCGATTTAATGCAATAATCTGTCTCGATTTCTGAAAGGACCCGTCCTAATCCACCTAGGCGAAGTCATCAACATTTGGTCCCATTGCGATGATCGTCTCCAAGTAATGCCCTTATATTGAGCAAATGCACAGCGGAAGACTTAATTCGTACCTGAGAATAAACATGCTTTAAAGTGTCAACCAAAAGGTTGGTGAGTTCATAGGTTTATCATGACAATCATTACAATATGTTAATAGACCACAAGATTTCATAATCATAAACATAATACACTCGCAAGTGTATGTAAAGCATTCTAAGTGGTTGAGCACTTGGTAACCATACTTAACATTTAATCAACGTCGCATATTCCCTTTATTATGAAATCTCACTACACCGTACCAAGTGTAGTCACCAAAACGAAGTACTGTGCAGCCGTTGAATACTGGTCGTCCAGTCCGGTTGGGGTTGTCAGGCCCGATAGATCTATCAACAGGATTCGCGTTTACAATACCCATGTAAATAATAGTTACTAAGCTACAGGGAAATATGCCAGTGGTACAACTCAACGTAGAATATATTTTTAAGTACTTGTGTCTATTTTGTAAACATTTATAAAAGCAGCGCATGTATTCTCAGCCCAAAAATATATATTGCAAAAGCAATTAAAAAGGGAGCAAATGAAACTCACTTTTGCCTTGAAGGTATTTAATTCGACTTGGTCTCCGATAGATATCACGAACCTAACTATATATATAATATATCAACATATTTTCTTTTTAAGTAATCATTACATATATATACTTTTAATACTTTTAATATTTTCTTAGTCCGTCGTTAGCAGTCCGATGTTAGTGGTCCACAATTAGTTGCTTAAATAAAATAAATAAAGACCCCATCGTATTCGTATTGATCAGAATTAATCTCGACCCATGGTACCATGTTGTCAAATGACGTGTTGCGTACATAAAGTACCGTATTGTCAAATGACGTGTTGCGTACAATCATGAGGTCTTATGATTAATCTTCTCGTGTTGTTTACGGGTGGTCCTGAAATATATAAAATCAAATCATAAGTAATTATATATAAAATATTATATTAATTAGAAAAGATATGATTAATTTACTTTTTCTCCAAATATTTTCGTAGCTAAACTAGCTTCGGATACCCGATCTTGATTTAGTCGTAGTTTCTTCATTACAACTCCGTTTTTGTTGGTTCAACTTGCCACTTCCTTGGATCGAGTCAAATTTTAAGAATATGAACTGAAAATACCTTAGTTTGTATTCGAAATCATAGGTTATAGGTCAAACTTTGGTGAAACTTATGAAAGTGATCATTTTCCATCATAAAAACAACATTTAATGATCATTTTTCTAAAAATACTTACACTTTGAGTTAAACCATAAAATTTTTATGTGTTAACATATTCATAAGAAATATCATTTTTCCAGAACATGAACTTCCAATTCAAAGTTCAAGATGGTTTTTAATTATCCAACCCAAAACAGCCCCCGGTTGCACTCCGACGACGTAGATTCAGTTTTTAAGATGTTCTTTGTAAAACCAAGTTATATCTTGTTAGGTTAGCATATCATTATGATATATTACAGGTCTTGAAGTGTTTTAAAATTCAAGTTAGAAGGATCTATTTAGTTTGCAAACAAGTTTGAAATCATTTAAACTATGTTCTTGTTGTTAAAATTTTATACCACAAAATAAGATAGCTATATGAATATGAATTGAATAAGATTATGAACAAGGTTACTACCTCAAGTTACTTGGACAAAGTTACTGCAAAAGATAAGAAATAATCTTGGAATCAAAGAGTGGTGGAGTTAGATCAAAAGGTTGGAAGTAAACTTCTTCAAATGGGTGGTTATTTTGATATGTTCTTGAACGAGTTTTCTTATGGTGTTTAAGGCTTGTAATTGAAGCTAAATGATGGAGAAAATTCTTGGAGATGATCAAGTATGAAGTTAAGAGTATTTTGAGAAAGAAATGAGGGTGTAGGTATGAGAAAATGGAGTGAAGAAATGGTGTTCATTTATAAAAATGTTTTTAGTTTATAAAGAAAGAAAAGGATTCCTAATTTTGTTTTCTTACTAATAATTCATACTACTTGACAAATCCTAGTTACCTCATATCTAGGGCAGTAATAATGTTGATTAGGATGTTGATTTGATGTGTATATACTAATAGTAAATACGTATAGAAGCTGGGTATGATACGGGTACATATACCCTAGATATACGTATAGAAATCTTGAGGAAACGGAACGAGAATTCAAATATAGCTATCTTTTGTGAATATACTTATATTGTTTTATGTATTTAAGTCCTTAAAAAATGATTAAATACATTATATATACGATACATGTATAAGCATTATAGATTATAAGTATATATATCAAAGAATGTTACGTATAGTTATCGTTTTGAAAACTTAAGTTAGTAGTTTCAAAATATACTTATAACTCATTGTCATTAGTACACAATGAGATGTTAAACCATCCTTAGATCATGTTAAATATATATAAATACATATATATACACAAACGTATAATTATCGTATGTTATATAGTTCGTGATATCATCGGTCATATTGGACGGTCAAACGTTGTGTAAAACTCTTTTCAAAAACACAAGTCTCAACAATTTGGATTGCTTATCATGTTGGTATGGTTTAATTTATGTAAATATTAATCTCATAAGTATAATTTGGTCGTAAAATTCCGGGTCATTACAGTACCTACCCGTTAAAAAAATTTCGTCCCCGAAATTTGATAGAGGTTGTTATGGATAACAATAAGAAGGTTTTCATGACAAATATAAGGTGATAATGGAGTTTTATCATCATTGAGTAATGTAGATAAAACGATTCGATTATGCGAAGAATATAAATGAGACTATCGTAAAAGAGTGAGATGAGTAAAATATATTCGTCTTAACCGATGACGTAATTATGATTGATTTTCGGGATTTAAGGGATTTAAAGAGAATCTTACATAATAAGATTTGGTTCTTTGGTGATTAAGGAAATCAGGATCTTCTTTGATTATATGCAATAATCTGTTTCGATTGCTCTGTCGGATATTTCACTATAAATTCACCCCTTCGTTTCCTTATTTTCCACTACTCACACCTTCTATTCTTTCTCCCTTGATTCTTACTTTAAAGCATTCATCAATATGCTCCATCCAGTCCTGATTCTTGATATACTCCTAACTTTTATATCTGTCATTCTTCTTTTTCATCTACCACCAGAAGAATCTATTTACTTCTACTATACTCTTGTGTTTATAGTGTTTCTAATTCTCCCGTGTCTCTATATCGCTATCTGCATCGATATATACGGTTTGTAATTTCGGGGTTATTATCGGAGTTTATATTCTTCATTATTTTTCAGAGCTTCATGCTTTCGTTTTCTCTTCCCGACTTCGAGTCAAGCGAGTAATGGTCCGGAATTCGTAGATATGAAATTCAGAATGAACATAGCTAATGCTCTAAGAAGAAAATGGTAATAGAACGATTTTGATTTGTTAAATTACCAGAATACCCTGGAGAAGACCGAGTCATCCAGAAAAATATTCTCTTGATATGTTTAGTGATTAGATAGAATGTAAGAGTCGTGTAAATGGCACATGATGACGGTATTGTGAATCATCATGCTTCATTAGAAACTCAGCATGACTTATTGTAATATAATGACGTTGATCAAGTGTCATTATATTATACTAATCTATGCTTCAGTTCCCAACACAACTTCAAAACATTCATATTTTAAACTCGAAGGTTTCATAATTTAGAAACTAACACAGTTTCTTTTATGTTGCAGATATTACGGAGAGATAAATGATCTCAGATAAGAATAGTTGTGAAAATATCGCCTGAAATATGGAGGATATTTATAATAGAACATACGAGAATATCTTAGAATTTCTAATATCAATGGATGATGAAGAAGATTTGTCTGTGAAGGTTTAGAATGAGAAATAAGATGTTTGCTAACGATTTCAGCAGGCATAGAATCATTTGGATTCTTTGAAGGCAAACTTATTCTTTGTGATTTGTCCACGGCTTTCTTCATAGTTTCGCATAATCCGCTTTTTAGTACTAAATTTTCTATCGAGCATTCCTAACACTCCTTTCTTTATCATCAAACTTTTGGCCATTAAGATCATCTACAACATGCTGCTTCGTCAGCATTTTCAAAGTTAACTGATCTGGGTCATCGGTTATCAAACCGAGGTAGTTTCAGGAGAATTGTATTTTTAGAATGATTAATCTGTAACAGACTGAAACCCGGGTTAGTTATAAGTTGTCTATCTTGCCCTTAGGGTTATGCTTAGTTTTAAGTACTTTTATTTTAATTATTTTATTAGTGTTATTTTATTAATTGGTTAAGACCAGTTTGTGGCAAGGGTCCCAGAACAGGTTTGTTTTATTTATTTGGACCTCGTTTGGGTTATCTAATCTTGTGCGAAAGATATCAGATAACTGATAAATACCCGTGTGTTGTGGGGTATGGGTTTTAATACCTACTTAAGAGAGTAAACTACTCATTTCTTCTCATTTCTAGAATTCTCCTAAAATAAACACCGTACCTAAACTCTTTCACTTTCAAACCCTATTCTAAACTAAGCTAGAGATTGAATCAAGAGGCTGTAAGGATTGATTTACATCATCTTTGTGATCATTAATCCAGGTTTGTTTGCTTTGATTCTTGATTAATTGGGTTTTTGTGTTCTTGAATAAAAGTGTGGTTTTTGAGCTTGAATCTTCATGAAATATGTTAGATGTGCTTAATTGATGTTAGAAATAGGTTGTATATATGTTTAGTAACTTTCTTGTGCTTAAAATTGGGTCAAAAACACTTTGAAATCGAGTTTTGGGGAAAAAAAATCACAAAATCAGCGTTTTTTGTTCGAAACCCAGTTGCTACAGTACCCGAGTTGCTACAGTGCCTGAGTTGCTACAGTGTCACTATTTGCTACAGTGCCCGAATTGCTACAGTGTTACTATTTGCTACAGTGCTCGGTATTGCTACAGTGCCACTATTTGCTACAGTACCGAGTTACTACAGTACCGAGTTGCTACAGTTTCGAAAACACTATTTGCTACAGTCTTTTGTGAAATTGAAACGGGCGTAACTTTCAAACCGTAACTCCGTTTTTGATGAATCAAATATCGTTGGAATCGTATTGAAGAGTAATTTTCAATGATGAACTTTTAAGAAACTAGATCAAACTATTTTTAGGTCGAAAAAGGAGTTTTAGTGTGTATGTCATGTTTTGCACGCACCTGTATGCCATTATTGAATGGAGTCATAATGTAGACTCATAAAATTATGAATATATGGTGTTATGACCTAGTTAATCATATGAAATGATTATATTATTTATTGGATATGTATATTAACTTTGTTTGTGTTGTTCTCAGGTTATAAGGACAAGGAGGAAGCTCAGAAATAATAACTGAGCAGTTGCTGGTAATTGGTGAGTGGGTCTATCTCCGGATAGAGTTTAAGTAGCATATCATGCTACTGTGGTTGACTCTTTTACCATGCATAGTGTAGAAATTGCCATGTTAGAATAATATAGTATGCCTGATGTTGTATGTGAACTATGTGTACACTGTGTGAATGGCACCAGTCGGGCCTAGGGAGACTGGGGACTCGAGACCGTGCCTAGGAGAGGTTAGAGTCCGTATGAGGTCAACCGTGCCTAGGGGAGGTTGGGTCCATAGGCTACTGATTGTAGAGTATAGTGTGAATGATGCATCCCCTGCATCTGGATAACTATACTGTGAATTGAGTAGCAGGGACTATCGGTAGACTCAAGTCCGATCAGCTAGGAGTCGTGTGCTCGTACAAGCCGCCGATCCTCGTATTGTCTTATTGTATGCTAGTTGGTAGTTAGCAAGTACTGTTGTTAGTATATAGCTTGTGTGTGGCTTAAGCTATATCTGTTAGATAGATTCCATTCACTTAGCGGTGCGCTAATCCCTCACATATTCTCCCCTTGCAGGTTTAGGTACTGCTAGTCGGGAAAGGTGCTATTGCAGAAGACATGTTTGACAACCCAACTCTGATGTGGACTTTTGTATAAATAATGTTTTGTGATAACGTAACACCGTTGTGTAAACTTAAACGTAATGACGTGACTTATATTGTGTTTGTTAATAAAGTCTTCCACTGTGTTTAAAAAAAAAAAATTGCCGGTGTTACAAGTTGGTATCAGAGCATGGCTTGGCAGCAAATACGTGCGCGTATTTTGTTCCCAAACCCTGAGGCAAGTCAAACATGTCTGTGGGAGTGGGGGCTAAGTGAAAATAGGATATACGTGTGTTAGTTGTGATTGAACTAACTGTTATCCACTAAGCTTTTGTGTGAGCTGTTTTGTAGCACAGGTATGGCTGATAGAAACGCAACTGGCCCATCTAACCCCGGAACATTCAGAGCACCAGAAGAAGGTGTTGAGTCAGATGATGATCAGAGTAGTTACATCCTTCAGTTAGAAAGCAAGCTAAAAGAGGCCGAGGACAAAATTAATGAGCTTGAATTGGCGAGGCATTCTGGAAATGATGATACACCACCTGGATTCCCAACCGCGCAATCCCAAACGATACCTAATGTGCCCCAGAACCAGTTTCAGAATCAAATACCTAACCAATATTATATGCCACCACAAAACACCTTTACTTACCAAAATCCCATGATGATGAATCCATACCAAATGCAAATGTTCCATCAACCTTACATGCAACCACCCAAAAGATGTACGTATAAGAACTTCCGTGATTGCAAACCCTCCGAGTTCTCTGGAAGTACTGATCCAACTGTAACTCTCAATTGGTTGCGAGAAGTTGAAAGGGTATTTGAAGCGTGTCAGTGTGAACCCGAGCTGAAGGTAACATATGCTAGTAGACTGTTGAAAGGTAGGGCTATGATTTGGTGGGATTCTTTGATTTCTAGTATACCAAAAGAGCAAGTGAGTATGATCACATGGGAGCAGTTTCATGGGAAGGTGTGTGAACAATATTGTAATCCATTTGATATGAACCGAATCAAGACTGAGTTTCTTGAAATGAAGATGACACCTCAAATGACGATCGATGAGGTAGTAGAGAAGTTTATGGATAAACTGAGGTTTGTACAACAATGGGTGCCAGACGAAGTGTCTCGTATCCAGCATTTTGTTAATATCATTCTGCCTGAGTACAGAACTTTTGTTAGAACAGCTACATCATTGTCTCAAGCTGTTGTGATGGCTAAGATGGTAGAAAGTGATGTTCAGGCTGCCAGAAACAGAATGTTTGGTAATGTGCTACAACAAGGTGGGCAAGTATCTGGTTAATCAGGATCTAAATTCAAGAAGTCTTGTGGGTTTAAATCGAAGGGTAAAAGTGGTCAGAGTAGTACTGGATCTGGATCAGGTAAAGGGAATTGGTGTCACACGTGTCGATCTTCTCACAGTGGTCAGTGTTCTGAGGCTACAAGAAGATGCTTAAAGTGTGGTTTTGTTGGGCATGAGTCTTCAGCATGCCCATATCCAAATAGTGTGTGTTGGAGTTGTCACAAACCAGGGCATCGTGCAATTAGTTGTCCGTCGAAGAGTGGTAGTTCCGGGGTAGGGTCAGGGGCGCGTTCAGCATCAGCTGGAGGGTCAACTGCCTCGAGTGGGCAGAAGAGGAAGAACCCTCCAACAGCAGAGGCTAGAGCTTTTCAGATGTCGGTGGAAAATGCTGTAGCAACCGACGAAGTAATCACCGGTATGTTTCTAATCAACTCAATACCTGCTCGCGTATTGTTTGATTGTGGTGCCAATAGGTGTTTTATGTCCCTAGATTTCTGTGCTAAGTTGAATTTACCAGCTACTGTGTTACCCAAGCCGGTTAGTGTAGAAGTAGCTGATGGTAAGACCACACCCGTCACAACCTATGTGACTGGGATTTGTATAGAGATCGAAGGGAAGTCTTTCCCGGTGACTTGTTTAGTGTTACCTATTCCTAGCTTTGATGTAATACTAGGAATGGATTGGTTGAGCTCGCTTAGGGCTAATATTAAGTGTGATAGGAAAATGATTACCTTTCGTTCGACCGATGGAACCCGTGTTGTGGCCCGAGGGGAGCGGGGAGGGTATAATTTTTTGTTGATAACCATGATGAAAGCGAAAAAGTCGATGGCAAAGGATTGTGAATCATTTCTTGCATATGTGATTGATGCGAAGAAAGAAAAGAAAACAGTGGCCGATATTCCGATAGTATCAGAATTTCCCGAAGTGTTCCCAGATGAGTTACCAGGTCTGCCGCCGATAAGGGAAGTTGAATATAAGATTGAATTGGTTCCTGGAACAACTCCAGTTGCAAAAGCTCCATACCGATTAGCGCCGTCTGAAATCCGTGAAATGATGTCACAGATTCAAGAACTATTAGATCGTGGGTTTATCCGACCGAGTTCTTCACCGTGGGGTGCTCCGGTATTGTTTGTTAAAAATAAAGATGGGTCAATGCGTATGTGTATTGATTATCGTGAATTGAACAAAAGAACAGTGAAGAATAAGTATCCGTTACCTCGAATAGACGATTTGTTCGATCAGTTACAGGGTGCTTCATTCTTTTCTAAGATAGACTTACGATCCGGATATCATCAGGTTCGTGTTGCTGAATCAGATATACCGAAAACAGCATTCAGAACAAGGTATGGCCATTATGAATTTCTTGTCATGCCGTTTGGGTTGACGAATGCGCCAGCAATCTTCATGGATCTAATGAATAGAGTGTGTCGCCCGTTCTTAGATAAGTTTGTGATTGTGTTTATAGATGATATACTAGTGTATTCAAAGACCGAAAGTGAACATGCTGAACATCTGAGACAGGTTTTGAACATGTTGAAACGTGAACAACTATTTGCAAAATTTTCAAAGTGTGAATTTTGGTTACGTGAAGTGCAGTTTTTGGGTCATGTGATTTGTGCCGAAGGTATAAATGTTGATCCGACAAAGATAGAAGCGGTAATGAATTGGAATTCTCCGAAGACTCCGACCGAGATTAAGAGTTTTCTGGGATTAGCCGGTTATTATCGCAGATTTATTAAGGATTTCTCGAAAATAGCGGGTCCGTTGACTAAGTTGACTCGTAAAGATGTAGCCTTTCGATGGACTGATGAACAGGAAAAGGCTTTTCAGATGTTGAAACAGCTACTGTGTCAGGCACCAGTGTTAGCTTTACCAAAAGGTTCAGACGACTTCGTGGTATACTGTGATGCATCATATGCTGGGTTGGGTTGTGTATTAATGCAAAGAGATAAAGTAATCGCCTACGCCTCGCGACAGTTGAAAGTTCATGAGAAGAATTATCCAGTGCATGATCTTGAAATGGCTGCAGTAGTGTTTGCTTTGAAACTGTAGAGACACTATTTGTATGGAACCCATTGTGTTATATGTACAGATCACAAGAGTTTGCAGTATATCTTCTCACAGAAAGAATTGAATATGCGTCAGAGACGATGGCAAGAGTTGATCAAAGATTACGATTGTGAAATTAAATACCATCCGGGTAAGGAAAATGTGGTTGCAGATGCCCTAAGTCGTAAAAAGTCAAGCGAAAATGTGAAATTTCTTCGTTTGAATATAACTTCAGATTTGATTAACAGCTTAAAAACCATTCAGGCCTGTGCTTTAGAGGACGAACATATTAAATCTGAACAAATGACCAAACGAAAAGTGGACTTAATTGATGACTCACGTGGACTAAAGACCTTAAACAATCGTGTTTTGAAAACAGTGTATTGGAGATTTGAGGGATTTAATCATGACGGAAGCTCACAAATCCAGATTGACAGTACATCCGGGTAGTAATAAGATGTATCATGATTTGAAAACAGTGTATTGGTGGCCAACAATGAAATCAGATATTGCCCGTTATGTCGAAAAGTGTCATATATGTGCTCAAGTGAAGGCCGAACATCAGAAACCTTATGGTTCGTTACGTCAGTTACAGATTCCAGAGTGGAAATGGGAACATATAACGATGGATTTTGTGACCAAATTACCTCGAACTCAGAAAAGACATGATATGATTTGGGTAATAGTGGATCGCCTAACTAAAAGTGCTCATTTTCTTGCTACTAGTGAAACAGCTTCGTTAAGTGAGTTAGCCGAATTGTATATAAACGAGATAGTTAGTCGACATGGTGTGCCATTATCGATCGTTTCAGACAGAGATTCCAGATTTGTGTCGAATTTTTGGAATAGTCTTCAACAGAATTTGGGTACACGTGTGAATTTAAGTACAGCTTATCATCCTCAGACAGACGGTCAGAGTGAAAGAACGATACAGACTTTGGAGGATATGTTAAGGGCTTGTGTGTTAGAATACGGTGGTTCGTGGGATACACATTTGCCGTTGGTCGAATTTGCGTATAATAATTCATATCATTCGAGTATAGGGATGCCGCCCTATGAAATGTTATACGGTCGTCGTTGCAGAACTCCGACTTGTTGGTTAGAAGCCGGGGAGAAACAGTTTGCAGGTCCCGAAATTGTTCAAATGACAGCCGAAAAAGTTGCAATTGCGAGAGAAAAGTTGAAAGCCGCTAGAGATAGGCAGAAAATGTATGCTGATCCGCGTAGACATCCGGTAACCTTTAATGTGGGTGAACGAGTGTATCTGAAAGTTTCGCCGTGGAAAGGGGTTATCAGATTCGGTAAACGTGGTAAGTTAGCACCGAGATTTATTGGTCCGTTTCCGATCAGTGAAGTGTTGAATGATCAGACTGTGGTGTTAGATCTTCCGCCAGAGTTAGCTGGTATTCATAATACATTCAACGTGTGTTATCTTCGTAAGTGTAAAGTCGACGATGAAACACAACTTCTTCCTTTAGAAGATTTAAGGGTCGATTTGAATAAGAAATTGGTGGAAGAGCCGGTCCGTGTAGTTGACCGAAAGGTGACTAAGTTGAGAAATAAAGAGATACCGATGGTGTTGATCGAGTGGAAACACAGTTTAGGTTCGAATCGTACGTGGGAGACAGAAGAGTTGATGAAGGCCCGTTACCCTCATTTGTTTGACCAAGACCAGATTCCGAGGACGGAATCTTCTTAAGGGGGGTGGATTTGTAACAGACTGAAACCCGGGTTAGTTGTAAGTTGTCTATCTTACCCTTAGGGTTATCCTTAGTTTTAAGTACTTTTATTTTAATTATTTTATTGGTGTTATTTTATTAATTGGTTAAGACCAGTTTGTGGCAAGGGTCCCAGAACAGGTTTGTTTTATTTATTTGGACCACGTTTGGGTTATCTAATCTTGTGCGAAAGATATCAGATAACTGATAAACACCCGTGTGTTGTGGGGTATGGGTTTTAATACCTACTTAAGAGAGTAAACTACTCATTTCTTCTCATTTCTAGAATTCTCCTAAAATAAACACCGTACCTAAACTCTTTCACTTTCAAACCCTATTCTAAACTAAGCTAGAGATTGAATCAAGAGGCTGTAAGGATTGATTTACATCATCTTTGTGATCATTAATCCAGGTTTGTTTGCTTTGATTCTTGATTAATTGGGTTTTTGTGTTCTTGAATAAAAGTGTGGTTTTTGAGCTTGAATCTTCATGAAATATGTTAGATGTGCTTAATTGATGTTAGAAATAGGTTGTATATATGTTTAGTAACTTACTTGTGCTTAAAATTGGGTCAAAAACACTTTGAAATCGAGTTTTGGGGAAAAAAATCACAAAATCAGCGTTTTTTGTTCGAAACCCAGTTGCTACAGTACCCGAGTTGCTACAGTGCCTGAGTTGCTACAGTGTCACTATTTGCTACAGTGCCCGAATTGCTACAGTGCTCGGTATTGCTACAGTACCACTATGTGCTACAGTACCGAGTTGTAACAGTACCGAGTTGCTACAGTGTTCGAAAACACTATTTGCTACAGTCTTTTGTGAAATTGAAACGGGCGTAACTTTCAAACCGTAACTCCGTTTTTGATGAATCAAATATCGTTGGAATCGTATTGAAGAGTACTTTTCAATGATGAACTTTTAGGAAACTAGATCAAACTATTTTTAGGTCGAAAAAGGAGTTTTAGTGTGTATGTCGTGTTTTGCACGCACCTGTATGCCATTATTGAATGGAGTCATAATGTAGACTCATAAAATTATGAATATATGGTGTTATGACCTAGTTAATCATATAAAATGATTATATTATTTATTGGATATGTATATTAACTTTGTTTGTGTTGTTCTCAGGTTATAAGGACAAGGAGGAAGCTCAGAAATAATAACTGAGCAGTTGCTGGTAATTGGTGAGTGGGTCTATCTCCGGATAGAGTTTAAGTAGCATATCATGCTACTGTGGTTGACTCTTTTACCATGCATAGTGTAGAAATTGCCATGTTAGAATAATATAGTATGCCTGATGTTGTATGTGAACTATGTGTACACTGTGTGAATGGCACCAGTCGGGCCTAGGGAGACTGGGGACTCGAGACCGTGCCTAGGAGAGGTTAGAGTCCGTATGAGGTCAACCGTGCCTAGGGGAGGTTGGGTTCATAGGCTACTGATTGTAGAGTATAGTGTGAATGATGCATCCCCTGCATCTGGATAACTATACTGTGAATTGAGTAGCAGGGACTATCGGTAGACTCAAGTCCGATCAGCTAGGAGTCGTGTGCTCGTACAAGCCGCCGATCCTCGTATTGTCTTATTGTATGCTAGTTGGTAGTTAGCAAGTACTGTTGTTAGTATATAGCTTGTGTGTGGCTTAAGCTATATCTGTTAGATAGATTCCATTCACTTAGCGGTGCGCTAATCCCCCACATATTCTCCCCTTGCAGGTTTAGGTACTGCTAGTCGGGAAAGGTGCTATTGCAGAAGACATGTTTGACAACCCAACTCTGATGTGGACTTTTGTATAAATAATGTTTTGTGATAACGTAACACCGTTGTGTAAACTTAAACGTAATGACGTGACTTATATTGTGTTTGTTAATAAAGTCTTCCGCTGTGTTTAAAAAAAAAAATTGCCGGTGTTACATAATCGCTGATGGTAATATTGTGGAATATAAAAGGTTCCCCAGTAACAATAAAGAGTACGCATATATATCGCGGTTATAATAAAGTTGTTTCGGATGAAAAGTCGGAGTTGACTTGCTGGAGCTGTGACAAAATTAGCTACTTTGAAAAGGGATTGCAAAACGATCTTCGGTAATAACAATGTCAAAGGAACTAGAACAGATACGTGTTAAACGTTTACTCAGTTTCTGAGGGTTTTTCAGGTGCATAACTATATGCATCAATCTTTTCTTCCGTAGATGAAGTGCGGTTGGTTTATCCTCTCGATTGAGGTGTTTTTAAGAATCATGATATATTTGAACGCTGATTGTAATCGTCGAGATACAATGAGGTTTAAGATGAAATCAAGTGGCAATCTTGAAGAAATGTTTAGTTTCATATGTTATCATCAATATCTTAATCCATTTTAATTGTCCAATGTCATTAGTCCACAGTAACAGTCCAATAATTCATATATAGTTTAATATATAATATACGAATTAATTAATACGTTTCGTGACCCGTATACGTCTCAGACTCGATCACAACTCAAACTATATATATTATTGTAGAATCAACCTCAACCCTGTATAGATAACTCGATCATTACTGCATATAGAGTGTCTATGGTGATTCTAAATAATATATATAGATGCGTCGATATGATATGTCAAAACATTGTATACGTGTCCCGATATTTAAAGTGCGTAAAATAATTACAGAAATTAAATGACGATAAATAAAAGTGCGATAATTAAATTGCGATAAATAAACTGCGATAAATAAAATGTAATCAGTTAGCTAGGAACAGTTAGCTGGAACAGTTAGCGTGGATTCTTAACAAAATTTTTCATAGTTAATTTGTTTATTTCTAACAGATTTTATTTTTTCATATGTTTTTTTCATATGCCACTTGTTGGATTCTGGGAAGTCAAAATCCAAATATGAAATTGAATGAAAATGATTATTCTGTGATGAACGGATACGTATATCGGTGGTTGTAAGTAGGATAGTAAATGACTGTTGAATCAGCTTCGACGAATGTACATTGTAACTTATTAAGATGAAATCTAATTATTCCTCGGGTATTACCTACCCGTTAAAAAAAAATTTCACCATTAATATTTTGTACAAAAGAACTTTTAATTACAATCTTTATGAAAACATATATACATATATATTTTCTTCAGATGAAATCATGAATTTAATGAGTTAATATGATATTAATCTCATTTGCTTTTCGGTTTGAGCTAGAATAAGAAATCTCTAAAACTTTTTGAAACCACATATTCTTCGCAGAATATCAATGAAGTTATGGATCAATACTTCATCGTTCATTATTGTTGGTACTCCTTGGTATCTATGGTGCGTATGATGTTGATGTTTGTGGGACAGATTATGATGTCGAGACGTGTGATGCGGATGTTGTTTGTTAGTGGTGATGATGGTATTGTTGATGTTATTGATGGTGGTGCTGATTATGCTACTGGTGCTGCTGCTGGTGTTTGCAACCTTCGCACCATGTTCTCCAAAGCCGTCATGCGAGCGCGAAGTTCGTTAACTTCTGCTAGTACACCGGGATGATTGGCGGTTGGAGCGAGTGAATGAACAAGATTTGTAATATGGGATAGTATATAATCGTGGCGAGATACTCTAGAAATGAGAGAGAAAATGGTGTTTCGAATAGGTTCGCCGGTAAGTGCTTCAGGTTCATCGCCAAGAGGGCAATTTGGTGGATGGAATGGATCACCTTCTTCTTGTCTCCAGTGATTTAGTATATTACGAACCCATCTCCAATTCATCCAGAATAGATGATGAGAAATTGGTTGATCCATTCCGGTGACGCTGCTTTCGGAGCCCGAATGAAAATCCATATCGGCATAACTGTCAGAATCTGAAGAATTCGAACTAGATGCGGAATCCATCTTGTATAATGGGGAAAATGAATTTTTGGTATGGAATAGATTATAGGAGTTAGATTTGGTACTCTTCAATACATAATTTACATATGTATATATAATACCAAAATTCCGTAAATTACGGAGAATCATTGAAAAGATATCAGTCAAAGTTCGCAATAACAGATATGCTAAGATAAGAATTTGTCTATACACTATCAATGCAGTAAATGCAGTAAAATGTGTCTAGACTTATGAATGATAAGCAGGTAATTTCCTAAGGATGATAAGCAGATGATTTCCGACTAGAAATGATAAGCAAAACTTTTGACATATAGACACGGTCGAAGTCCAGACTCATTAATGCATCCTAACAACTACTAATTAGACACACTAATGCAAGACCTGGTTCGCTACGACCACCGCTCTGATACCAACTGAAAGGACACGTCCTAATCTACCTAGACGAAGTCATCAAAATTTGGTCCCATTGCGATGATCGTCTCCAAGTAATGTCCTTATATTGAGCAAATGCACAGCGGAAGACTTAATTCGTACCTGAGAATAAACATGCTTTAAAGTGTCAACCAAAAGGTTGGTGAGTTCATAGGTTTATCATGACAATCATTACAATATGTTAATAGACCACAAGATTTCATAATCATAAACATAATACACTCGCAAGTGTATGTAAAGCATTCTAAGTGGTTGAGCACTTGGTAACCATACTTAACATTTAATCAACGTCGCATATTCCCTTTATTATGAAATCTCACTACACCGTACCAAGTGTAGTCACCAAAACGAAGTACTGTGCAGCCGTTGAATACTGGTCGTCCAGTCCGGTTGGGGTTGTCAGGCCCGATAGATCTATCAACAGGATTCGCGTTTACAATACCCATGTAAATAGTAGTTACCAAGCTACAGGGAAATATGCCAGTGGTACAACTCAACGTAGAATATATTTTTAAGTACTTGTGTCTATTTTGTAAACATTTATAAAAGCAGCGCATGTATTCTCAGCCCAAAAATATATATTGCAAAAGCAATTAAAAAGGGAGCAAATGAAACTCACTTTTGCCTTGAAGGTATTTAATTCGACTTGGTCTCCGATAGATATCACGAACCTAACTATATATATAATATATCAACATATTTTCTTTTTAAGTAATCATTACATATATATACTTTTAATACTTTTAATATTTTCTTAGTCCGTAGTTAGCAGTCCGATATTAGTGGTCCACAATTAGTTGCTTAAATAAAATAAATAAAGACCCCATCGTATTCGTATTGATCAGAATTAATCTCGACCCATGGTACCATGTTGTCAAATGACGTGTTGCGTACATAAAGTACCGTGTTGTCAAATGACGTGTTGCGTACAATCATGAGGTCTTATGATTAATCTTCTCGTGTTGTTTACGGGTGGTCCTGAAATATATAAAATCAAATCATAAGTAATTATATATAAAATATTATATTAATTAGAAAAGATATGATTAATTTACTTTTTCTCCAAATATTTTCGTAGCTAAACTAGCTTCGGATACCCGATCTTGTTTTAGTCGTAGTTTCTTCATTACAACTCCGTTTTTGTTGGTTCAACTTGCCACTTCCTTGGATCGAGTCAAATTTTAAGAATATGAACTTAAAATACCTTATTTTGTATTTGAAATCATAGGTTATAGGTCAAACTTTGGTGAAACTTATGAAAGTGATCATTTTCCATCATAAAAACAACATTTAATGATCATTTTTCTAAAAATACTTACACTTTGAGTTAAACCATAAAATTTTTATGTGTTAACATATTCATAAGAAATATCATTTTTCCAGAACATGAACTTCCAATTCAAAGTTCAAGATGGTTTTTAATTATCCAACCCAAAACAGCCCCCGGTTGCACTCCGACGACGTAGATTCAGTTTTTAAGATGTTCTTTGTAAAACCAAGTTATATCTTGTTAGGTTAGCATATCATTATGATATATTACAGGTCTTGAAGTGTTTTAAAAGTCAAGTTAGAAGGATCTATTTAGTTTGCAAACAAGTTTGAAATCATTCAAACTATGTTCTTATTGTTAAAATTTTATACCACAAAATAAGATAGCTATATGAATATGAATTGAATAAGATTATGAACAAGGTTACTACCTCAAGTTACTTGGACAAAGTTACTGCAAAAGATAAGAAATAATCTTGGAATCAAAGAGTGGTGGAGTTAGATCAAAAGGTTGGAAGTAAACTTCTTCAAATGGGTGGTTATTTTGATATGTTCTTGAAAGAGTTTTCTTATGGTGTTTAAGGCTTGTAATTGAAGCTAAATGATGGAGAAAATGCTTGGAGATGATCAAGTATGAAGTTAGGAGTATTTTGAGAAAGAAATGAGGGTGTAGGTATGAGAAAATGGAGTGAAGAAATGGTGTTCATTTATAAAAATGTTTTTAGTTTATAAAGAAAGAAAAGGATTCCTAATTTTGTTTTCTTACTAATAATTCATACTACTTGACAAATCCTAGTTACCTCATATCTAGGGCAGTAATAATGTTGATTAGGATGTTGATTTGATGTGTATATACCAATAGTAAATACGTATAGAAGCTGGGTATGATACAGGTACATATACCCTAGATATACGTATAGAAATCTTGAGGAAACGGAACGAGAATTCAAATATAGCTATCTTTTGTGAATATACTTATATTGTTTTATGTATTTAAGTCCTTAAAAAATGATTAAATACATTATATATACGATACATGTATAAGTATTATAGATTATAAGTATATATATCAAAGAATGTTACGTATAGTTATCGTTTTGAAAACTTAAGTTAGTAGTTTCAAAATATACTTATAACTCATTGTCATTAGTACACAATGAGATGTTAAACCATCCTTAGATCATGTTAAATATATATAAATACATATATATACACAAACGTATAATTATCGTATGTTATATAGTTCGTGATATCATCGGTCATATTGGACGGTCAAACGTTGTGTAAAACTCTTTTCAAAAACACAAGTCTCAACAATTTGGATTGCTTATCATGTTGGTATGGTTTAATTTATGTAAATATTAATCTCATAAGTATAATTTGGTCGGAAAATTCCGGGTCATTACAATTTCTCTGTCGGATGTTTTACTATAAATCAACCTCCTACGTTTCCTTATTTCCACATCTCCCATATTTTATACTTTCTTCCTTTCTTCGTACTTCCAAAACATTCTTCAATATGCTCCATCCAGTTTTAATTCTTGATATATTCTTGACTATCACATCTGTCATTCTTCTTTTTCATCTTCCACCGGAGGAATCCGTTAATTTCTACTATGCTTTTGGGTTTATAGTGTTCTTAGTTTTCCCGTGTCTTTATATTGCTATACGCATCGATATATACGGTTTGTAATTTCTGTGTTATCTTCGTGCTTATATTTTTCCTTATATTTTGGAGTTTCATGCTTCCGTCTTCTTTTCCCGACTTCAAGTCAAGCGAATAATGGTCTAGAATTCATAGATATGAAATTCGGAATGAACATAGCTAATGCTCTAAGAGAGAAATTGTAATAGCACAATTTGACTTGTGAAATTACCAGAATCCAAAGAAAAAGATAGAACTATCAATAGAATATGTTCTTGATATGTTTAGAGATTAGATTGAATGTAAGAGTCATGTAACATGGCACATGATGACGTTATGGTCTGTGAATCATTACGTTCCATTTAGAAACTCAGCATGACTTACTGTAATATAATCACATTGATCAAGTGTCAATATATTATACTAACTCATGCTTCAGTTCCCAACATTACTTCAAAACATTCATACTTTACACTCAGAGGTTTTAGATATTTAGAAACTAAAACGGTTTTCTTTATGATGTGATACAGATAACGCGAAGGAATAAATGATTTCAGATAAGAATGGTTATGAAAATATCTTCAGAAATATGAAGGATATTTATAATGGAAGATACGATGATATCTTAGAATATTTAAGATAAGAGGATGATGAAGAATATTGTCCGCAAGAGTTTTAGAGTAAGGAGCAAGGTATTTGCTAAGGATTTTAACAGACACCGAATCATTTGGATTCTTTGAAGGTAGATTTCGTCCTTGTAATTTGTCCACAGCCTCCTTCAGGGTTTGCTCAATCCGTTTTCCAGTTCCAAACCTTTTCTTTTTCTGTGCTTTGCTAACACAATATTCTTTATCATCAACTTTTGACTGTTACGGTTGTCTACAATTTCTGCTGCTTCATTCAGCTTTTTCAAAACTTCATAGTACTGATTCGTAGGCTGAAGTGCTATTCCGGATTTCAGAATTATAATTACAGGAAATAATGTTTTATGTATATGCAGAAATGATGTGAGATTCAAAAATAATTATTGATGCTTCCTGGGGTTTGGTATGACAATTATTGTTACAAGATGTATATGGGTACATGACAAGGTTTTATAGTGATCTTTCAGAGAGATTTAAGTCAAAGATCAATAAAGTTGCTGGTAAGCTTACTACTAATGTGGTGGAATATAAAAGGTTCCCCAGTGTTGATGGCGAAAAGACAACATATATATCAAGGTTATAATAAGGCTACTCCGGATGAAAAGTCGAAGTTGTCTTTTTGGAGCTGTGATAAAATTTGCTATTTTGAAAAGGGATTGTAAAGTTATTTTGGGTAATAATAATGCTAAAGGATCTGACACGGATACGTGTTGAACCTTTGCTTAGGTTCAAGTGTCCTCCGAATGCATATCGATATGCATATATTCTTCGTATGTATCGTGTGATTGGTTCATTCTATCGATTGTTCCTTAGTTGAGATATTTTCAAGAATTTTGAAGGGTTTAGATGCAGGTTGTCATCGTCAATATTCGTATAATGAATTCATCGTGAATCTTGAATGATACGAATATATTTATGAGTTATGTGAATGAAAGTGATGTTCTAGTATAGTTTGAATTTAAAGTATGATTTTGAAGGATGTAGGAATTTAAGATTGATGGCACTTCTTAATTCTTGACTTGGATTTTGATATGTCAAAATCAGAATAAGTAATTGAATTGGTATGGAAAATGGTTGTCTTGAATTTTGTGAAATGATGTATATTGCTATGAAAGGAGAGAGTATAATTAACGATTGTCGAAACATCATTGAAAATGTACAGTGTAACATATTAATGTGAACTTAAGTATTTCTCGGGTATTACCTACCCGTTAAAATAAAATTTCACAAGTAATATTTCGTACAAAAGAATTTTTATTACAGTCTTTATGAAAACATATGTATGTATATTTTCTTAAAATGTAATATGGATTTAATGAGTTAATATTATATTAATCTCATTTGGTTTACGGTTGGAACTAGAAATGAATAATCCCTAAAACTTTAGAGATTACATAATCGTCGCGGAATATTTCTTCAACGTAAATGAAATAATGAATTAATACTTCATCACTCATTATTGTTGGTATCCCTCAGTGCCTGCGGTGCGTATGATGTTGATGCACGTAATGCGGCTTGCGATGTTGAGGCTTGTGATGTTGTTGGTAATGCTGGTGCTGGTGCTGGTAGTGGTTTGATGTGAGTATAGATGATGAGAATTTGTTTTGTTTTGTATTGTGAAAGAAGATGTTTAAAGTTTCTTGAATAAAAAGAGAGGTCAAGAGCTTTATAAAGGGAATGAAATGATGTAGGATGCACTTGCTAATGAAGTTTTGCTTTTCATGACAGTAATTTTTTTTTACTAAATAATTCACCATGCAAGATACGGAGTAAAGGTCGGATAGCCTCAATAATATTAGTAATATTATACTCGTTGCGGCATATCCTGGAAAGGAGAGAGAAAATGGTGTTACGAACGAGTTCGCCGGTAAGTGCCTCATGTTCGTCACCAAGAGGGCAATGTGGTGGATGGAAGGGATCACCTTCTTATTGTCTCCAATGATTAAGTAGACTACGAACCCATCCCCAATTCATTCAAAATAGATGATGGTTAATTGGTTGATCCATTCCGGTCACACTGCTTTCGGAGCTCGAGTGAAATTCCATATCGGAATTCGAGGACTTGAACTAGTGGAGAGTTCCATTTCGTACAATTGAATGAAGGATTTTTCGATATGAAATGATTTTCGGCTATCGGATGGTATTCTAATTACATAGAATATCTATATATATATAGCAAAAGATTTCATAGATTACGGAGGAATTTACGGAATATGTTAGGCAAAGTTTACAGTAACAGATACGCTAAGATATGAATTAGCATATACGCTAAAATATGAACTTTTCTATACACTATTTATGCAATCAATGCAGTAAGATGTGTCTAGACTAAGAATGATAAGCATGAAATTTCCTAAGGGTGATAAGCAGATGATTTCCGACTAGAAATGATAAGCAAAACTTTTGACATGCAGTTAAGGTCGAGGTCCAGACTCACTAATGCATCTTAATAACTATCCATTAGACACACTAATGCAAGACATGGTTCTCTAAAACCACCGCTCAGATACCAACTGAAACAACCCGTCCATATTACTATAAACGCAGTACGTTCTCATTGGTCCCATAGCGAGGTATTTGACCTCTATATGATATGTTTTAGAAAATATTGCATTCGTTTCATAAAAAGCACATCATTATTATACATAATGCATGTTTTAAACAAGTGGGCGATTATTTAAGAAATAATCCCCAAAATACATCGGTTTTCAAATACTACACACGTGACGTAACAGTCGAATATAATACATAACAAAGATTTTATTGAATGCAACACTTTATTTAAATAAAAGTATCAGACTCCATGCACAGCTTGCTCAGATAATGCAACAGCGGAAGACTTTCTTAAGGACCTGAGAATAAACATGCGTAAACAGTCAACACAAAGGTTGGTGAGATATATAGGTTTATCATCGATATAAATATAGACCACGAGATTTCATAGTTATAAATATATGTACACTCGCAAGTGTATAAAAGTATTCTATAAGTTGTTGAGCGCTTCGGTAACCATACTTAACCATTAATGTAGCATATTCCCTTTATTATGAAATCTCCCTACACTGTACAAAGTGTAGTAAAAACGAAGTACTATGCAACCGTTTACGATACTAGAGCGACTAGCCCGGCTGGGGTTGTCAAACCTGATAGATCTATCAATAGGATTTGCGCTTACATGTTCTTACAACATGTAAATATTAGTTACCAAGCTATTAGGGAAGATATGCAATGTGGTACAACTCAACGTAGAATATATTTTAAGTACTTGTGTCCATGGCGTAAAACATAAAATGCATGTATTCTCATCCCAAAATATTTTTAGAGTTTAAAAATGGGACTATATACTCACAGTAGTAAAAGTATATTAATAATAAGTTTTCAACTTATTAAAAATATGACCGTCGTCCTTGGATTCACGAACCTATAACAATAATAGCGATTCAGATAATAATACGACATATGAATAAAATAAAGCAAGTTCATAGAATACTTATATAATAATTTTTAACATTTTATGTTAGTAGTCCATTGTTGGTAGTCCTTTGTTAGTAGTCCAAAATAGTCCGAAAAGTCCAACAGTCCAATAATCGGTATATATATATATATATATATATATATATAATCTTAGAATTACCCCACGACATATTGTATACGTATTGTCTTTGCATCAACCCAGAGACGTATTGTATACGTATTATCTTAGAATTAACTAAGACGTATTGTGTACGTATTGTCTTAGGATTTATCAAAACGTATTGTATACTTATTGTGTTAGGACGTACCAAGAATATTATTATACATATATACAATCACAGAATTAACCAAGATTATAATATTTTGTTATACTACTGATAACATGTCTAAATATATATAGGATATAGTAAAAGTTAACAAGGATATGGTTAGTATAGTTTTTATAATATAAATTTCGTCCATACAACGTTAATTTTAGCAGATTTTGTTTTGCTCGCCAAATATTCATTACAACTCCGTTTAAAGTGAATCAAATTGCTATGGATTCATTAAGAAGTAAATTTAACAAAAAAAATTTGAAAAGTTCATCCCAAGTGGTAATTTTTAGAGCTTTACCCTCTTTTTTTGTCGGTGGACAGATTTGGAAAAATCCCGGCATCCACCCAATATATGATTTTTGATAAAATACTTTCACTTTGTCTAAAATCATGAAAAAAATACTGGAAGTCTTATTTACATATATTAACATATTTCCAAAGTCTTAGCCTCGAACTCAAAGTCTAAGATAGGTTTTTAATTCCCAACCCAAAACAGCCCGCTTTTTACCGAATGGAGATTAAAGGATATATGTTAAGTTTCAAGGTGTTCTTCATATGTACAAGTTCTAAGTTCTTATATTAACTTAATATAACATCATAATACATATAAATAAGTGTTATTAGAGTTAATTTAGAAAGATTAGATTAGTTTTTCAAACAAGCTTGGTGTTTACCAAAACAAGTTCTAGTTTTTACAAGTTTTATACGTATAATAAGATAGCAACTATACAAGGAATTGAACAAGGATTTTGAGAAGTATTTTACCTTAATTATGAAGAGGAAATTTTCTGAGATGAAAGTATGATATGATAGCATTCAAGTGTGTGTTTTTAGTTTAAGAAAATGTGGAGTAAAAATGAGTTAAAATGGTCCTTATTTATAAGCTTATAATTTTGGCTTTTAGTGAAAATATCTAAGATAAGTTAAATTGTATTAGGTCATGCATGACATATTAAATTAATTAGGTCATGGATGACATATTACACAAATAATTGCAGATTTCTATTGGTATATACCAATAGTAAATACTTCTAGAAGCTGTGTATAATACGGGTAAAAATACCGTATGAATGCAAGTAGAATTCTTTGAGAAAATTGAACGAAAATATGAGTATAGCTATCCTTTATATGTATTGGTATATTATAAAGTGTATTCAATACTTGTAAGGATGTATTTACACTCGTAATACATTATATGTAAATACATTTTAACATAAGTTAATTACGTCGTTTAAATAGTAATATATATATTGTTTGAAAACTCTTTAAATTAGTAGTATGATATATATATATATATATATATATATATATATATATATATATATATATATATATATATATATATATATAATACTTTGTTAATATACTTAATGAGATATTTAATTATCATATTTTCAAGTTAAATATATATAAATCCATATATATACACAATAATTAAACAATTAAACAATTAAATCAAGTTATGACGTTCGTGAATTGTCGGAATAAAAGGGTGACCAAAAGCTTGTGTAGAACTCTTTTTGGAGGTTCAAGATTTATTAAAATTCATTGCTTATCAAGTCAGAATTATATAAAGATTAAGTTTAAATTTGGTCGGAAATTTCCGGATCGTCACTATATATATATATATATATATATATATATATATATATATATATATATATATATATATATATATATATATATATATATATATATATGCACATAGTCATGCAATACAGAGACACAATTGTGATCTCCCTCAAACAACCAACTAGACTTATTTCTTCAACCTTCGATCGTCATCAACCTCGCCACCCTATCACCACCACAAACCACCATCTCCTATATCTCTTCTCTCTCTCTAACCTTGAATCGCCACCACTTGCAAACCGAAGGACCACCATTACTCCACTATCATCAACATCCACCTTCATTCCCACCAAGACCTTTTGGGTCACTACCTGCATCATATAAACCCATCACCATCGAAACCATCATAGTACTGCTACACTATCTGTTTTTGTTTGAAAGGACAACAACCTCAATCCACCACCTTTCTCTTGTTCGAACACCACCACACCCACGTCCACCAATCCATCAGCCGTTGTGCACCTTTCTGTTTTATGTCACCTTTTAACAACTATCATCTAACACCAATTAAAACACAACCACAAAACCATAAATGTTGTTACTACTAATACTTGTTTCATTTTCTGTGTGGTCCGGTTCAACTACTACAAGGTACGAGTGACATGAGCTGCTATCTACTTCTATTACCCTTCTGTTTTCATGTTACAAACTATCGTAAACCATCGCTATCCATCACCAACACCATGTTAGATAACCAACACCACCGTGAATTACTATTACGGTTGTTGTATTTTTTTCTGTTTTGTTCAGCCTAAAAACCACCCCAATCGTTCCCTTTTAAAAACTGCTACGCACAATATACTTATATTTTTCTGCTACTGCTATAACCCGATTGCTACAGCTCTAAATTTCTGTTTCTGTTTCAATTCGAATCTAACATCTATCTATAAACACAAGTGACTGCTACAGCTGTTTATTTCTTCTGTTTATCGATCAAGAAAGCCGACTATATAACCCTACCACTACTGCACAACTTTTATATTATTATTTTTTTACTTACAATCGTGTATTCCTTTTCCTTATGGCCGATATATTCCTAATAAACAAACCCCACCCACTATTTTCCTGTCGTGGCTGCTAACTTATTTCTAAATCCACAAAAAACAAATAATGAAACTTAAATTAATTGAGGTCTTGGTAATTAGTTTTGGGCTGTGGACCTATTTTAGCTATAGGGCCATTTAAATTGCTTATGTTAATGGACCATGATTCTTGGGCCAAGAAAACTTAGGTGTCGCCTTGAACTGAAATAACGATAATGATGATGCGAATTCAGTAATAAAATTGATTATGATGGAACTAGGACGATATGCTATAGACGATGATGATAGCATGTTGATGATTCCAGATGATGTACTATAAGGTTGTGATGATATGATAATGATGTTACCGTGATTTCACGATGATAATGTTAAGAAGATGAATAAGAAGATGAATTAGAAGAATAAACGAGTTAATTACTTATAAGTTGGTAATAATTTCAGAAAAACGAAATTTGGTTGAATGATTTGGGTGTGTTTCGGTTTAACTAGAGGTCGCGGGTTCGAGCCTGTGCATGGGCATTTGTTTTGTAAAAAAAAAGCCAATTCATTGAGGTAGTTATCATTATTACTCTGATTATTATTATTATTATCATGATTTTTATTATTATTATTAATATAGTTTACATTATTATCATTTATATAAGTATTATAAGTATTAGTATTACTATCATAGTATTATTATTATTATTATTATTATTATTATTGGTATTAACACAATTTTTAAGATTATTATTATTATTATTATCATAAATATTAGTATTATTATTATTAGTAAAATCATTATTTTTATAGTTATTATTATTTTCATTATAATTATTATTAAACTTATCTTTTTACTAAAAACTACTATTATTATTAAAAGTATCATTCCTACTAAAATTATTATTTTGTTATCATTAAAAACTATCATTTTCCTAATTAAAATCTTCATTATTAAAAGTAACAATTTTTATTACTATTATTACTAACATTATTATTATTATCCTTAACTTAATATTATTACAATTATTAATTTTTGCAACCAGAAGATATTTATATAAAAATATATTTATTTATACTAATATTACATAATATTATGTTTTAACAAATATATTATTATTTATATTGATATAACTTTAATTAAATCATATATCAAATAAGTATTATAATATATTATAAGTATTAATAAAATTATATATAAATATAGATTTTAATACATAACTAAACATATATAAATTTGTTCGATTACAATTATCTTTCTTAATATATATAAATGATATAGGTTCGTGAATCCGAGGTCAACCCTGCATTCTTCAGTATCGTCGTATGAATATTTTTACTACAAAATATCGTATTGTGAATTGCTTTTGCAATATATATTTTTGGGCTGAGAATACATGCGCTGCTTTTATGTTTGAAGAAATAGACATAAGTACTTAAAATATATTCTACGTTGAGTTGTACCACCTTGCATATCTTCCCTAATAGCTTGGTAACTAATATTTACATGTTGGAAGAACATGTAAGCGCGAATCCTATTGATAGATCTATCGGGTTTGACCACCCCAACCGGGCTAGTCGCTCTAGTATCGTAAACGGTTGCATAGTACTTCATTTTTACTACACTTGGTACACTGTAGGGAGATTTCATAATAAAGGCAATATGCCACATTAATTGTTAAGTATGGTTACCGAAGCGCTCAACAACTTATAGAATACTTTTATACACTTGCGAGTGTACATATATTTATAAACGAAAATCTTGTGGTCTATTAATATATTGAAATGATTGTTATGATAAACCTATGAACTCACCAACCTTTTGGTTGACACTTTTAAACATGTTTATTCTCATGTATGAATGAAATCTTCCGCTGTGCATTTGCTCATTTTAAAGATATTACTTGGAGTCATTCATGGCATATTTAGGTCAGTACCTCACAATGGGACCAGATGTTGATGACTTCATCCAGGTGGATTATGACGGGTTATTAAAGTTGGTATCAGAGCGTTGGTCCTAGCGAACCAGGTCTTGCATTAGTGTGTCTACATGATAGTTGTTAGGATGCATTAGCGAGTCTGGACTTCGACCTTAGCTGCATATTATAAGTATTGTTTATCATTCCCAGTGGAAAATTACCTACTTATCATTCCTAAGTCTAGACACGCCTTACTGCCTTTATTGCATAGATAGTGTATAGACAAATTTATATCTTAGCGTATCTATTACGGTAAACTTTGCCTGATATCTTCCGTAAATTTCTCCGTAATTTAAGGGATCCTGGTATTATATATATCTATGCATATTATGCATTGAGAATACCATCCAACTATCATTTGCTGTCACTAAGATTTTCATACCAAATTTTTTTCTGTGATCGCATACGATGGCCTCTACGAATCGACCAAGTTCCTCTGACTCCGAAGATAGCATGACGGGAGCGCACCAACCGATCAACTACCGTGATTTCTTTAGAAAGTGGGGATGGGTTCGCGAAATACTTACCCTATGGAGAAATGAAGAAGGTACTGCATATCACGAGCCGAACTTACCACCTAACGTCGGAGTGCTCGATCCGTTTACCGGCGAACCTGTTCGCAATACCATTTTCACTCTTTTCGCACGGATTTTCCGCCTCGAAGGTCGACTCAATGTAGTTACAGATAGTATTCATCCTCTACTCCCGAATTCAAATCAGATAGGATTATTAGAAGAAGTTAGAAGACGTCAAACTAAATATCAAGAATTGACAAACCTTATGGAAGAATGGGTAGAACTAATTCATAGACTCGAGCGTAGAGTAGAAACCCTGGAGGTGACGGTGTTCGATTTGGAAGCTAGGCTCGCATCTACTACTCAGGTACCACAAGCAGTACCAACACCAACAGCAACACCACCCGCACCAGCATCATTTCCATCACCACAAGCTCCGTAAGCACCACAGACACCGAAGAGTACCGAGAATGATGAATTATGAAATATTATTTCATTACTTTCTGTTCACGATTAAAGGATATATGTATATATTTATGTATAACTCGAGATCGTAATAAAAATTCTTTTCATATTAACTATGACGTGTGAATTTTTAACGGGTAGGTAATACCCGAGAAAGATAAAAGAAGCTTTAAAGGGCTCCTATCATAATTAATTCACATATGTTATCATTCACATCTTTCATCATCGATTTAACAATCGATACCTATAAATCCATGATTACATCTGAAGAAGATATATATGCAAGTATATTTTCATAAAGATTGTAATTAAAAATTCTTTTGTACAAACTGTTAATCGTGAAAATATTTTAACGGGTAGGAAATACCCGAGAGATATTTAGATTTCACATTAATAAGTTACACTGTACATTCTTCGAATTC